>NW_027168849.1:0-10000 GCF_036898095.1 Palaemon carinicauda | reverse complement strand
TAAAACAGGAATTCAGTTGTTTACTAAAGGAAGTTTTCTTTAAACTTTAACCATGGCTCAATTTAACGTTCAGAAGTTTGCTGCGGATCCCTCTGCTGAGTTAGCTAGTATCCCAAATGCTAAGAAACTAGAGCTTCTTGAGTTAGCTAGTCATTTGTCAATTGCAACTAGGAGTAGTATGCGGAAGAATGAAATTCGCAACTTGATTCTTGAGCATTATATGCGTGTGGGTGAACTAGGCAGTGAAGCTAGACAGTATATAACTCGTGAACCAGCAGTACTAGCCCACGAGCAGCAGTTAGAATATGAGCGCATTTCCCTTGAACACGAGAAACTTGCAGTACAGAAATTAGAATCGGAGAGACAATTTGCGTGGTTGGAGAAACAAGCCGAAGAGAAAAGGTTAGAATCTGAAAGATTAGCGGAAGCTCAAAGGTTAGAATCTGAGAGATTAGCGGAAGCCCAAAGGTTAGAGTCAGAGAGACATATGTCGAAACTTAAATTAGAATTCGAGATAGAGAAAGCTAAACTTCAGTTAGCTTTAGATAGAGAGAAAGAAAAAATGAACCATGAATCTTTGTTAGCACTTAAATTTGAACAGGAAAAAGCAAAGCTTTCTAGAGAGAATAAGGAACATGAAATTTCGCTTTTGGAAGCTCAGGAGAAACCCTTTGATTTAGCAAAAAACATTAAATTGGTTCCCACATTTACAGATTATGATCCTGAAGATTATTTTAAGACTTTTGAAGAGACTGCCTTGCATTTGGATTGGCCACGCGATCAGTGGGTTTGGCTATTAAGGCCGAAATTAACTGGGAAAGCTGCGAAAGTTTGTAGACATCTCGAAAATACGACAGATTACCAGAATGTTAAACAAGCAATTTTGGATGCGTTTTCAATCTCTGTCGAGGGATATCGTCAGACCTTTCGTAACAAAACTAAGTTCCCAACTCAAACCTATGTAGAATTCGCTTCGGAGAAATTAAGGGAGTTTAGGAAATGGGTAAAATCTGCTACAGTAAATACTTTTGCTGAATTAGAGAATTTGGTTGTACTTGAAGAGTTTAAACGAAAGCTTCCTTTGAACATTATGATGTATTTAGAGGATAGGGAAGAAAAAGACTTGTTAAAGGCAGCTTCTCTAGCAGACACTTACTCTTCAATACATAAATTTAGCAACAGTAAGAGAACCGACCAGAATGTAAAACCATTTCTAGCTAAAAACTCTGAAACTCTGACTGATATGGCAAAAGCGTCTAATGTTCGTTGTAGTTATTGTAAGAAAGACGGTCACACAATTAAAAACTGTCCAGATCCTAAATGTAAAACTTCTTTGCCTTTTCGGAACCCATTTAACCATTTTCTTAACTTTAAAGGTAAAACGGATGGTCAGATTAAGCCTGTCTCCCATATCCATTCTGAAAAGCCTGTAAATCTATTTGATGATTTTACTTTTGATGGAACTGTAGCTTTGAACTCTGATGGGGATAAATATAAAGTCAGGATACTTCGGGACACGGGTGCTTCGCAAAGTTTACTATTGAGAAATGCTCTCCCTAATATTGAAGCTAACGTAACTAATGAACATGTTCTCGTGAAAGACCTTTCACAAATATCTAAAGTTCCCCTTGCTAATGTTCATCTTGATTGTCCTATAAAGAAGGGTAATGTGCTGGTAGGCATAAGAGATATTGAATTTCCAGTGAAAGGTGTAACTTTATTATTGGCTAATGACCTTGCAGGACGTTTGGTAGTTCCCAACGTCATTGTAATGGAAAAACCTGTAGGTGAAAACATTGAACCTGATCCTGATTGCTCTGTAAATCCTTCGTGTGTTGTCACTCGTAGCCAGAAATCTAGTTCGGATGAATCTAAAGTAACTTCTGTAAATTTTGAAGCACGAAATGTTATGAGTAGAGATAACCTTATTAAAGATCAGAAGCACGATCACACTTTAAGTAAGCTTCATGACCAAGCAGTTTCTAGAAGTGAGATTAGCAAATCCCCATGTTTTTACTTTGAATCTGATTTGTTAATGAGGTTTTACCGTTCCCCTAAGAGATCTAGTGAAGACACATGGAGCGAAAAGCGACAAATTGTGCTGCCTCTTTCTGTTAGGAATTCTGTAATGGAAATAGCTCATGATGCCTATGGAGGACATTTAGGAATTCATAAGACCTATTGTAAGATTTTGAATAGTTTCTATTGGCCTAATATGAAAAAAGATGTAGCAGAATTTGTTCGCACTTGTCATGTATGTCAGATATCAGGAAAACCGAACCAGGTAATACCCAAGGCACCTTTACAACCGATCTTAGTCCCTGATGAACCTTTTAGTAAGATAATTATAGATAACGTGGGTCCTTTACCAAAAACCAAGAAAGGTAATCAATACTTGCTCACTTTAATATGTCCTACGACCCGATATCCTATTGCCATCCCTCTTCGTAACATTTCTGCTAAGAACATTGCTAATTCTTTACTGAAAGTTTTCACAAATTTTGGTATCCCAAAGGAAATACAAAGTGATAGAGGTTCGAATTTCACCAGTGACCTTTTTGCCCAGGTACTTAAAGAACTAAATATTAAACAAACTTTGTCTGCTGCCTATCACCCAGAGTCTCAGGGTGCCCTTGAGCGTTGGCATCAAACTTTTAAGAGTATGCTTAGGAAATTTTGTGTTGAAAGTCAACTTGAGTGGGATGAGGGCATTGATTTTCTTCTGTTTGCTATCAGGGAAGTTCCCCATGAGTCCCTTGGTTTTTCACCCTACGAGATGTTGTTTGGGAGGTCAGTTAGAGGACCACTTTCAGTAATTAAAGAGGAATGGTTGAACACCCCTTCTGAGTCTAGCCAAACCATTCAACAATATATGAATAAACTTAAAAGCACATTAATGCAAGTTAGGAAAATTGCTGGGGAGAAATTAAGGGGTCAACAAATCTTAATGAAGAGAAACTATGACAAAGCTTGTAAAGTCAGAAAATTTAAACCTAATGACCTTGTGTTAGCCTACCTTCCTGTTCCTGGTTCCCCTCTTAAAGCTAAGTTTTGTGGGCCCTATCCCATCATAAAAAATGTTAACAATAATACCTACATTATCAAAACTCCAGATCGTAGAAAACTCGCTCAGATCATTCATGTTAATTTACTTAAGGCTTATCACTCTAGGGAAACTGGAAATGGTTCCAGTGAGACGGTTGTTAATCTTAATTTTAAGGTAGAGACTCCAGGAGAGGATAATTCATTGGAAGACCTTATTGCTTCCTCCATGCCACAAACCAATACTGAGGTTCTAAATAACCTGGATCTATTCCTGAACCACCTCTCTCCTTGGCAGTCGCAAGACTTAAAGAATGTAATCTCTAGCCATTCAACTCTCTTTAATGATTTTCCCAGGAAAAGTGATTTGCTGCTACATGACATCGAGCTGGTTCCTGGTACAGCACCCATTCGTCAGCAGTCCTATCGTGTGGGTCCTGAGAAGAAGAGCAAAATGAAGGAGGAAGTCGAATATCTTCTCCGGCATGGTCTAGCAAGACCGAGTAAATCGCCATGGGCTTCACCTTGCATCCTAGTTCCAAAAGAGGACGGTAGCTACAGATTTTGTACAGACTATAGAAAGATTAACAATGTTACCATTAAAGATTCCTACCCTTTGCCACTCATTGATGATTTAATTGATTCAGTAGGACAAGCAAAGTTTGTAACGAAGATAGACCTCTTAAAGGGCTATTATCAGGTAGGATTAACTGAAAAAGCTAAGTTAATATCTGCTTTCATTACACCCTTTGGACTTTTTCAGTACGAGGTCATGCCTTTTGGCCTTACCAACGCCCCATCTACCTTTCAGCGCCTTGTAAACTTCATCATCCAAGATTTGGAAGGTGTTTATTGTTACCTTGATGATATAATAGTCACTGGACAGACTTGGGAAGATCATGGGAATAGGCTCAAGTGTTTGTTCCGTAGGTTAGAAGAGGCTGGATTAACCATAAATCTTAAAAAATCTGTCTTTTGTAAAGCTACTGTTACCTACTTAGGCCACATTGTTGGGGATGGTAATGTTAGACCAAAAACTGCCAATGTAGAAGCTGTTCTAGAGTACCCTGTTCCAACCACCAGAAAGTCCTTACAAAGATTCTTAGGGTTAGCCTCATACTACAGGAGATTCTGCAAGAACTTCTCTTCAGTTGCTGCCCCTTTAACATCCCTAACCAGTACCAAAGTTAAATTCAGTTGGAATGAAGAATGTCAATCCTCTTTCGAAGCCTTAAAGCTGTTTCTGATAAACAACCCTGTTCTTAAATCCCCCGATTTTAAAAAGCCTTTTATCCTTCAAATAGATGCTAGCGATGCGGGAGCTGGAGGTGTGCTACTCCAAGAGTCAGATGGTATACTTCAACCAGTCAGCTACACCTCCACTAAGTTCAAGCATCACCAGAAGTCCTACAGCACCATTGAGAAGGAAGCACTTAGTTTGGTACTCGCCCTGCAAAAATATGAATGCTACTTACTAGGTGCTGCTGAGGTACTAGTCTTCACCGACCACAACCCCTTGACTTTCCTCGACAAGATGAAGTCCCACAACCAACGTCTACTACGCTGGTCCATTTATCTGCAGAAGTTCCCTCTACAGATCCGCCACATCAAGGGAACAGAGAACATCATGGCAGATGCCTTATCGCGACTGCCTCCTTAACATGATACCTCCTTCTCCAGTCTAGAGTATCGTCAGACTCTCCTCATTGGCCTCTTTTTTCTACGAGCCACTCTGTTGGGCTCGTCTTCTAAGGGGAAGGTGTCACCCATCTGCCAGATTGGCATCTTAATTATGTATATAGTTGTAATTTTTTATTGTGGGAATGTATACAGTTCTTTCCTGTACCTGTTTTTAAAATCCTTGGCTGTGTCTTTAGTTATCCCGTTTTCAGAGTGCTTTGTTTTCCCCGCCTTCTTTTCAGTTTTCTTCGGACCACTTATTTCATGCATATTTAGTCTCACCTGGTCCTCTACTGTGATAAGTGTCCTATTGGAGTAGCTGTCTTCTTATTCCTCGGTTTTTGTAATGTATTAATGTTCTTTAATATAAGTCTTGAGTGAACCTTAGTGGAATTGGTAACGTGTTTTATATTTGAAATTTAGTATATTAAGGTTATTGATTTTGTTATTTGTGCGGTGCAGGATTGTTTGAGTGTTTTCTGGGTTATTTCGGTAAGAAAGAGATTAACGTAATCATGTAAACTGTTTCATTATTAAAGTGTTAAATTTTGTTCTGTTTTGAAATTAAACCTTTCATTAATTATTTTATGTGACCTATGGAACTTATTATTCTCTGAACCTTGGCCATAAAGTCGTCACATATATATATATATATATATATATATATATATATATATATATTAATATAATATATATATATATATATATATGTGTGTGTATGTATATATACTAATATATATATACATATATATATATATATATATATACAATGTATATATACATTATATATATATATATAATGTATATATACAATGTATATATAAATATATATATATACATATATAATATATATATACATATATAATATATATATACATATATAATATATATATACATATATAATATATATATACATATATAATATATATATACATATATAATATATATATACATATATAATATATATATACATATATAATATATATATACATATATAATATATATATACATATATAATATATATATACATATATAATATATATATACATATATAATATATATATATATATATATATACATATATATATATATATATATACATGTATATATATACATGTATATATATACATGTATATGTATATAGTGTTTAGTTATATGAACATGTGTATTAAATAACTGTGTCTTCCAGTTTCTGCAGCATTGTTGTGCAATAGCAATGGATATCGTTTCACAAGGCTTCGTGAACCTGCAATAAACAACGAAAGGCAGAAAGGCAATTCACAAGTAATCGTCCAGAAAATTGTAGTAGAGAAAGATTTTCAGCATGAGATTTCAAGAGAAATTGAACGGCTTAGCTAGGTAAGATTTTCAATGGCGACGTATCGTAAAGTACATTCTGAGCAGAATGAAAGTGACATACTGGTAGAATAATAAAAGTAAGTAATACTAAGTTTGGAATAACGATTTATGTAAACAAAAGTAAATAAAATGTATCTTGACGTCTCTGCATACTTCCTACCCCCGAGGTGAAGCTGCCTGTTGCATGCTCGCCTTAAAGCTAGCTTGGGCTGGCCTGTCTTTCCAATATGCAAAGGGGTGGCGGAAAACAGACGTTGGAAAGTTGTCTCCTGCAAGAGCAATTCCATTCAAGATTTCATGTAACAGATATCTGGCGTTCTCTTTGACACCAACCGGTGCAAATACTTCGCTGAAAGGCTGTCAGATTAATTGGTCGGACGAGTCCACTGAAACTGCTCTATTCAAACTAAGCGCCGATTATCGAAATGTCTTTTTGAAACAGAATGGAGGAAGATCTCATGGATTGATGGCAAATGTTAAGTATATTGAACCGTGTAATCCACAGAATGAAATGCTTTCATTACATATTTTTTTTTAGTTGAAATAAACTCGTATCTATATCAGTACAATTAATGATAAAACACTGGTTGTCATTATTCCCCCCAAAGGTATCTATCTCAAATGACTCCACATTTTCTAACTAATATTGTGTGAATTTAAGACCTCTTCAAATTCATTGCTTTAAAATTCCCTTTCTTTAAAAGAGAAAAATAATAGTATATTTTTTTCCATAGATTTAGTCATTTATATATACAGCGAGGAGATATCTTTAGAAATTCTCATTAAGAAGACAGCTATACTTCTGCCAAGAGAAAGATGGGTGGCGAAGCTTTTAGGTCTGAAGGAAGTCTAGCGTGTTTTGATTTCAAGTTTAAACGCATTCATTTATTAGCTCCTTCAAATCAGAGAGAGAGAGAGAGAGAGAGAGAGAGAGAGAGAGAGAGTACAGTGAGGATAAATTTATACTCCTGCGATAAGAATAAAAATTAAACAAACTAAATCTCTGTTAACGAAATTGTAAATCACCTTGAAGAATCACAATCAATGGCCAAACATTTTTTTACGCAAATGATTGAAATTAGATTAAAAGGTCATGGATGTGGATGTCACGTGACATTCCATGAATGAAAATAAAACAAAATACCAATATAGAAAGAAAAAGTAATAGAGCAATGTAGAAAAGGTAAAAAACCAAAACAAAGACGCAATAAAGATGCCTGATATAAATCATGTTTTAAATTCTATTGTTGGTTTATATATATATATATATATATGTATATATATATATATATATATATTATATATATACATATATACACACATATGTATACATTTACTGTATACATATATATATGTATATATATATATATACATATAATATATATATATACATATAATATATATATATATATATATATATACATGTATATACATACATATATACAAACATACATACATTTATATATACACAAATATATACATACATACACATATACACATATATATACATACATATATGTATATATATATATATATATATATCTGTATATATATATATGAATTAAAGTGAAAAGATCAATCCTATTATTATGACGACCCCATATATCATAACCACCAAGTTCTGCTATGAACTAAATGGAACTTATGGCACAAACTGCTCATCATTATATATTTACAGATGATCATGATGTTTCATCAGTTCCAATCCTCACACAATTATTGTAAATTAAATTGCTGACAGTAATCTGTTAATTGTTATCAATTTAAAAAATAACAACATCTGTTTGAACTATTTCACATAATAAAATAAGATAAAATTTTTAAACAAAAAAGTAAATTCATTTGGAACCCGAAAGAAGTTTATTGCAGAGCGCATAGCTGTGATACCCTTGCTGGCTGCAAACATTATCTGAAGGAAATTCAGTTGAAATGGTTGCATATATGGTAAAGATGCAAAATAAAAAGATGCTATTATATTAATCCCGAAACACCCTGTGCCAGAGACCCTTATGGCTGATGTGTCGCAAGAGGAAATATTCATGAGTAAGAAAATAGCACCAAAGA
Organism: Palaemon carinicauda; assembly: GCF_036898095.1. Lineage (NCBI taxonomy): Eukaryota > Metazoa > Arthropoda > Malacostraca > Decapoda > Palaemonidae > Palaemon > Palaemon carinicauda. The sequence goes on along the minus strand of NW_027168849.1, from coordinate 1,855 downwards.
TATGGGACGAATATACCACCCGTGAGAGGGCCAAAGGTTCCTAAGTGAATAAGTAATTACCCAGCATCCCCCCCCCCCACCCACAACAAAAAATAAAAGTAATAAAAAGTATACTGCAAAATTGTGTAATATTCGCGTATTCTCCTCTGTCCTTTTACACCTGACAACACTGAGATTACCAAACAATCCTTCTTCACCAAAAGGGTTAACTACTGCACTGTAGTTGTTCAGTGGCCACTTTCCTCTTGCTAAGGGTAGAAGAGACTCTCTAGCTATGGTAAGCAGCTCTTCTAGGGGAAGGACATTCCAAAATCAAACCATTTTTCTCTAGTCTTGGGTAGTGCCATGGCCTCTGTACCATGGTCTTCCACTGTCTTGGGTTAGAGTTCCCTTGCTTGAGGGTACAACTCAGGCACAACTACTCTATCTGATTTCTCCTCTTCTTGTTTTGTTACAGTTTTTATAGTTTATATAGGAAATATTTATTTTAATGTTACTCTTCTTAAAATATTTTATTTTTCCTTGTTTCGTTTCCTCGCTGGGCTATTTTCCCTGTTGGCACCCCTGGGCTTATAGCATTCTGCTTTTCCAGCTAGGATTGTAGCTTAGCAAATAATAATAATAATAATAATAATAATAATAGTTTATCATAGTCTTTATAGAGAGAGAGAGAGAGAGAGAGAGAGAGAGAGAGAGAGAGAAACCAACTCAATCAATTTTTAAAACCAAATTAACCAGTATAACTTTTCACCCTTGGCTGTAGAGTAGCTTTTAAAACATCATTATTTGCATATGAATCCAATCCTACTTTCCTTTTGAGATTCAGTAACATTAAACTGAACTTTGGTTTTAGGGGAAGCTCAACTCTATTAGTTCTCTCTCTCTCTCTCTCTCTCTCTCTCTCTCTCTCTCTCTCTCCATTAGAGTGAAAAAAAACATCAGTTCAGACGCAATCTACCGTTAAATATTAAAATAAGGCCTGATAAGTCTATTAAAAATTGTGGTTTTAAATGGCTGAAAAAAAACTGTTCAATAGATGAAAACGAAGCACATATAAAGGACCAAGATGAAGACCTACGTCATATTGGAATACTAGTAGTTTGTGCAGCCCAAGAGTAACAAGAAATAACCAAGTCTAAGGAAATTCGAAGATAAAATACTATTTTGTGTGAGTGAGCGAGTTACATCTAAAATGAAAAAAAAATAATGTATATATATACATATATATATATATACATATATATATATATATATATATGTGTGTGTGTGTGTGTGTGTGTGTATGTATGTATGTATGTATAATAAATGCGTTACTTGAAAATCTTTGCACAAGTCCAGCGTACCAATCAGTTGGTCAAAAATTAAGGGGCTGAAAAAGAAAGAGAGAGAGAGAGAGAGAGAGAGAGAGAGAGAGAGAGAGAGACAAGATGCCGGATCTGAACATTAGTGATAGCGATAGAACGCGATGGTGTGAAAATGGACTGTTATAAAATGCTCGATACAATAGGAAATATCCCTTATCTAATTTAATAAATTAGGTTGTAGAGGATGAAAGGCTATGCATTTCAATTCAAAACAATTGGGGGCAGGGGGGGGGGAACTCTAGTCCCAATATTTAGTAAAAGTGTAAAAATTGGAAAAAAAGTTTGAAAAAAGACCTCTTCAATTTCGCTAGTTGTCTTTAGAACTTTTAATTCAAGCCTTCTCCTTTCATCATCTCCGACTTCACGCTTCATAATCCTCAACTCTCTTTAGGATTAATAATATATATACTTGTAAAATTCTAAAGGGTACTAGGCAAAGGTAAATGAAAAAGTGATAAAAAATGTTATTACATTTTCGCCGTTTTGCAAAT
>NW_027168848.1:30000-54401 GCF_036898095.1 Palaemon carinicauda | reverse complement strand
TAGCATCTTTTACAACCTTTGAAAATGCTCGATTCTGTTTGCTTAAATATAAGACGAACATCTCTGTTCAGTCAAACTGTCCGTAAGCTTTTTGAAAATATATTGTATTGTTGTATTGTCATTTAATTTGATCCAGTAACGAGCGTAACTGTTCCGGTTCCTAGAGTCACAATACTTATTCAAGTTGTAAAAATCAAATGATGATCAAATATAATATTTAGTGACAAAGAAGGTGATTTATTCTAAGTTACCAAAACCACCAAAATGATTGGAATGGAAAGAATTAGATGATGATAATAATAATAATAATAATAATAATAATAATAATAATAATAATAATAATAATAATAATAATAATAATAATAATAATAATAATAATTGTGGAGAATTTTTATGTTCTGAGTGGGAACTTAGTCCGGGAAAGTCTCCTTATGACAGTTACATAAAGTTCAACAGGGGAGGATAATGAGCACTTTACTCTCGGGGCACAAAACGCCCTGCTAATACTTTACTGTCACAATTCACTAACCATCACTCTTAAATACAAAAGGGGGAAATTTACTGTCCAGAGGCCGGAGAACTCCATACGTAGAATAAAAGTAATTTATGGCCTACTCTAGCTTTGTCAGGTCTATAGTCATATCATTCTTAGGCACTGTTCCGACTCCGTCCCAGCTACCCCAATGAGATGCTGGACAGGTATTTTACGTTAATGCAATTAGACAAAATAAAAAATGGGAGCTGGGATGTAAAGTAGTTTAAAAGTTTAAAGATAAGGATCTTTACCTTCGAAGCAAATATATTAATGCAAAGTTCCTCGCTGTTACCACCTATAGACTTACTTAGGTTTTACTCTTCAAATATTCCCAGTTTTAAACATTAAATAAATGAGGGAGCTAAAATAACTAAGGAGGTTTAATTAACCTAATATTTGATTTATTTTACAAATTTACATAAAAAGAAAACGGACATCTAAACGACAAAAAAATATCATAAAAGGAATGCAACTTAAAAGCAATTCAAAATGATAAAAATGATGGGTTAGACACGTGGTCTGCAATAATCAAAAATCAAAATGGGGACGGGCACGTGGCCCACGTGACCCAGAGACTGTGCTAGTCCCCAAACAAAAAATTAATAATGGAAAAATATTTACACACAATCCCACCGCTCACAGTCCGAATGTTGTAATTAGCCAGGTTCCCTATCAAGTTAAAATTAGTCAAAGCTAAAAAATGGGGGAATAACTATGGCCATTGATGTAGTACCTGCACTCCTTTGAAGATAGTCCTATGCCCGTGATAGCTGTTGACCTGGTCGCACTAGTTGGCACTTTGCACTTTGCCCTCTGGACTGGCTCACCCCAAAAATTCTCACTTTGGCTGCAACTATGGTATACCAGGGTCCTCTTTTTCTCAATCTCTCCGACCAGCAGCAATCTTTTGTGAGTCGAGTTTTGGGAGAGAGGGGTGGGGGGTGAGCCAGAGGTGCACGGGATCACTGACCAGGCAGGTCAGTTGGCCAGGGTGGCTTCAAAACGAATGGGCTCGACACTAAGGTCGAGGAGATCACTTGGCTTCACCTTTCCAGACAGGTGAGGAGCTTGGTGCGTATGGTACTTCATTGGGGGGTGCCATATCGGGACTTCAGGACAGGGCAATGTATTGTTGCAAGGAGTGCAGAGAAAGTAGGATTTTGTACTAAATACTCAGAGAAATCTTGCTGCTCAAAGGGAGTTTATATATACAATAACCCTACCTATTCTGGCTTGCTAAAAATTAATAGTTAAAATGAGAATTAGCAATGGGCTGGTGCAATGGGCATACATCTTAAAATTAACAAACCTTAATTGGTATTGAGAAATATAAGATTCATTAATTCAGCAGTATTGAAATTTATATTTAAAATTCAGTTTAGGAATTTAATCTCGACCCATGTAGTTAAGGAAAGAACCAACATACACCGGGGTTACTAAGGCCCTCTGTTGTGCGTATCTACGCTGTGACGTCACGAGCATGGCGTGCGCCACTGTCAACAAGTTTTAGCTTAGAATAGTCGTCCCTATGTTTTGTTAAAGAAAACTTGATGTAGAAGAGAACGTTTAAGGGGTAGCTATAGTATTAGTAGAAGAGAGTTAAAAATACAATTGAAAGAAGAAGAGTGAAGAAAATTCTTCACAATAATAAATGAAGTGATATAGCTTTTATTGGACAATTTTAGAGAGAGAGAGAGAGAGAGAGAGGAGAGAGAGAGAGAGAGAGAAACTTCACTGGCACCTAAAACGTCAAAACTCTATCGGAAAACTCAATAAAAGTATGTTCCACTGAAGTGACAATTAGTTGGAGAAGATAACAAACGTTAGAGTAAAATTGTGGTCAGGAAGCTGTTCACAAACACATAAACTGTAGGTTAATATATCCTCCTTCCAACTTCGTTGGCAAAGGTAATTATTTTGTGCAAAATATCCACAATTACGTGAATCAACATAATAAATGGTTAATGATTTGTAAAGATACTGAAATTATAAATGAAACTATAAAAAGGTCACGTTAAGACGTCATGAGAGTTTCAAGCTAACGGTTGATAGATCGTAGATCGACGGCCTTTTCGCCGACAATAATCGCATAATAAACTTATAAATTGCATCCAGATGAATCATATTCTACAGATCAATCGTAAAATATAAGGAAAATGGAAAAAAAATACAGTACAAATAAGAGCGAAGGAAGAAAATGAGTTGTAGGAAAATCAATAATCGGTGAAGAGACCATTCTGGTAACGGCCTTTTCGCCGACGACAACTCCATAAATGATTCCAAAATTTTGAATTCATAAAATTGATCCAGATGAATCATATTGTGCAGATGAATAGTAAAATATATAGAAAATTAAAACTATATGGTAAAAGTTCGTACAATTAAGCATTTAGGAAGAAAATGAGATATGGGGAAAATTGTGAGATTGTCGGTGAAGAGACCATCAATGTTACGGACGCGCTTTCTCGCCGATGATAATTCCACTAATTTCAGATTTTTTTATTTATAAATTAAACCAAGATGAATCAGATTCTTTGGATGAATCGTGAATTATATTGAAAATTAAGAAAATATAAATTAGTACAAGTCAGTGTGGAGAAATACAAAGCGATATGGGGAAATTATTTGAGAAGAGACCATTTTTTAAGGCACGATAAGATATTGTGCAAAGCAAATATGAAAAGGCCAGTTAACCCACCAATAATTCCACCTGACTATAGATAGATTATATTAAACTAAATTACCTAGGTTGGACATTGGCGTCTCAATTCAACTGCAAATAACAGAGTTATTTGTATCCTCGACAGAATTTATCAACTCTATAAATTTGTAAGAATTTTTTTCGAGAATATTCATTTACTGTGAGAGGGGAGAGCTTGGTGACTTGATGTTTGGACAGGTCATAGGAACAGGTATTAATAGCTGAGAGAATTGGTCTCAGGGGAAAGTTTCTTTTGTGAATCTTTGGGGCACCACACATAATACCAGGTTGTGTTACTGTTGCCATCATTGCTGAAGCTGTTTTGTCTGACAAAATATGCCATCCTCCTTCCACTTGTGAAATCTGTAGTTTATTCTATTCTCCCTTTTTTAAAGTGGAAAACTCTTACGAATTTGCAGAATTGATAAATTCTTCCGTGCTTACAAATAACTGTTATATGCAGCTTCGACATAGTGTGTGTTCACAAACATTCATTTACAAGAAACAGATAATTCTTGAACAACTTTTCCCTAACCCAGAGGACATTTTCGAAGGTTTCAATAAAAAACATTTTCAAAATACTAATAGAACTAGGTACCACTACATCCACATTTATGTTTAATGGACAGGTTGTATGGATGAAGTACTAATGGGTTGACCGTGTAGACCAGCCTTAGCAAACATATTTCTATGTTATTGTGAAAGGAAATGGCTGAGTGATTGTCCTGTGGATTTTAAGCCTTTCTTGTATTGTCGATATGTGGACGATACATTTTTACTTTTCAAAAATTTAAGCCATGTAAACCAGTTTTCATATTATCTAAATACGAAGCATCTTAATAGGAAACTTACAATAGAAAAGTGAACACGATGATACTTTGCCTTTTCTCAGTATTTTGGTCTCTCGAAAACGTAATACCTTTGAAACCTCAGTATTTCGGGGAAAAAAAATCTTTTACAAGACTAAGCTCTCACTTTTAAGTTCGGAACCAAAAAATCTACAAAATTAATCCAATAAAAACGTTGTTATATAGATGTTATCATTATGTTCAACTTATCTGAGGTTTCACGAGGAAGAAAATATTCTAAAGTGATTTTTTTTACCAACAATGGGTAGATTATGCTTCACCCACCCTAACCCCCTTCCCTGGTCCTTGACTTATTATTATTATTATCATTATTATTATTATTGTTGTTGTTGTTGTTGTTAAACTACAACCCTAGTTGGAAAAGCAGAATGCTATAAGCCCAAGGGCTTCAATATGGAAAATAGCCCAGTGAGGAAAGGAAATAAGGAAAAACTACAAGAGAAGTGTAAGAACAATACCAATACATCATCTATTTATATAACAGGAGGATAAAAACTTCAAAATAAAAAGAGGAAGAGAAACAAGATAGCATAATGTGCCAGAGTGTACTCTCAAGCAAGAGAAATATCACACAAAATTGGATGTATCTAGTTAAGTTTTGTTTTCTATTCAGAAGATTGACATTTCAAAACTTAACATTTGAATACCTTGAAGCTTTAAACTTCTATCCCAAAAAGCAGATAACTATAACAATTTTGTTAAGTTTTTAAAAAGGAATAAAAATTTGGAATTTGTTTTCCTCGATATGTTGACATAGTTTTTCGTATTAATTCAACAAAAGTTTTAACAGGAATACAGATGCCAACGGCTTTGACTGATGGTCTCAAACTTCAGAATATGACATAAATTTAAAGATGAAGCAAGAAGGAAGTTATCATTCCACAAACATTCATATGTACATATACCAAGGCACTTCCACAAATTTGGGGACGGGGTGGTAGCCGACATCAAACAAATGAAAAAAAAAAAAAAAAAAAAAAAAAGGGGGACCTTTCTTCTCTACGTTCCTCCCAGCCTGACAAGGGACTCAACAAAGTTTGGTTGGTACTGCTAGGGTGCCACAGCCCACTACCCTCCCCGTTACCCCACCACAGATGAAGCTTCATAATGCTGAATCCCCTACTGCTGCTACTTCCGCGGTCATCTAAGGCACCGGAGGAAGCAGCAGGGCCTACTGGAACTGCGTCACAATCGCTCGCCATTCATTCCTATTTCTAGCACGCTCTCTTGCCTCTCTCACATCTATCCTCCTATCACCCAGAACTTCCTTCACTCCATCCATCCACCCAAACCTTGGCCTTCCTCTTGTACTTCTCCCATCAACTCTTGCATTCATCACCTTCATGAAATAAAAAAAAAGCAAGGGGAGATTTAAGGGTAATGCAATGGTAGCTGCTAAATGGCTTTATGCAAATGAAGCTTAAACCAGATCAACCAAACCACTGTGGAACACACAACACTCAAATTTGTTTATCGTCTAGAGTACATTTTCTAAATATCTGAAATATGGTAAGGCCCTTCTAATAGATAAATGTTGTAGAATGAAATTTATTAGTGATGAAATGCACAATAACATATTCTCTCTCTCTCTCTCTCTCTCTCTCTCTCTCTCTCTCTCTCTCTCTCTCTCTACACCTTGTCATGAAGAAATACTGAATTACATGAATTACACCCAGTGTACTTCCAAAAACACCTCCTACACATTCATGAAGAAAACAATTGCAACAGCAGCTGAGACTAAGTAGAATAGGCTATTGGCTATTGGAAGGAACCAAAGTGATGTTTGATGATATTGATATTAATGAAAAGATGAAATCAATGGGGAAATGAGAGAGAGAGAGAGAGAGAGAGAGAGAGAGAGAGAGAGAGAGAGAGAGTCAAATGATTCACACCCTATCATATGCCAACTGCAATGTCTACTACCAAATCCCAAGACGTTTTGAGAACCCATTTCTTGAATAATCCAACGTATTTCATCACTGTTATTGTGTTGATATCAACCAAATTCTATGAGCAGGACAAATTAAGTCTGAAGCCTCCTGACCTTCTTATAGACAAAATGCAAAAATTCAATCCTATCTAAGAATGTTATTTGTAGATCAAGAATTGAACTTCATCCTGCTGATGAACCTTAATTAAAGAATGATCTAGTAAGAAATGTGCAAAAGGTTTACTTAAGCTTCACTTACAAACCATAGCATCGTCTTTGATTCTTAAAAACTTGAATTGTTCACATCTTTTACAGTTAATTGTTGAAGTTAAGAAGGGGAGGGATTAAAAAGGGAAGGGGGTTTGAAAAGGGAAGGGGATTTAAAGGAGAGGGGTTTTAAAGGGGAGGGGGGTTTTACAGGGGAGGGGGGTTTTAAAGGGGAAGGGGTTTTAAAGTGGGTTTAAAGGGAAGGGGGGTTTTAAAGGGGAGGGGGGTTTTAAAGGGGAGGGTGGTTTTAAAGGGGGTTTAAAGGGAAGGGGGTTTTAAAGGGGAGGGAGGTTTTAAAGGGGGAGGGGGGTTTTAAAGGGGAAGGGGGTTTTAAATGGGAAGGGCGTTTTAAAATGGGAAGGGGGTTCAAATGGGAAGGGGGTTTTAAAGAGGAAGGGGGTTTTAAAGTGGGAGGGGGTTGCAAAGGGAAAGTTGTTTTAAAGGGAAAGGGTGTGAAATAAGTCAAATCTTTCCAAGTTGTAAAAGAAAAAGCTTTACATTATTATTTTCAACTTTCGATTATCCTACACCAATATGACATTCCCAGGATCTATTCAAGTAATGGGTATATGAAAAGTAACGCCTTTTTAATAAAACTGCATTTGATGACGAAGCCTTTAGTTGAGGCTCATCAGAGTGAAGACAAAGAATCGTTTAGTTGAGGTACAAAGAAGTTCTCATTACTCTTAATCAAAGGTAGTTCTGAAGTGTGTGTGTGAGTGTGTATGTGTGTGTGTGTGACAAAAACGAAGCACTATATTCATACACAAATGCGGCAAAGGTGAACACTCGTCAAGTGTTCTAATGTTTAGGAAGAGAGGAGAATGTTTTCAATAACCAAATAATGAACACGAGTCATTCTTTGTTTTAATAGTTACATCTTTTCAAATCTTTCACCATCACAACTAAGAAGAGACGCCCATGGAAAGTACATCTCTAATATGGGGGTGTGGGGTAGATTGCTGTGAGGGAATAAGATCATGGGTGAGAGAGAGAGAGAGAGAGAGAGAGAGAGAGAGAGAGAGAGAGAGAGAGAGAGAGAGAGAGAGAACTTCCACCTCATATGTCATATTCAATCACTGAAAGATTCACTACTCTATGAGTAAACTTGTGGCCAGGAAGGTGCTCACACACACACACACACACACACACACACAAACAAGCAGACAAACAATGAAGAAATAAATAATCTCCTCCAAATTCGTTGGCAAATGTAAATAGTATGAAAACTATCACAGAGTCTCTCTCTCTCTCTCTCTTTCTCTCTCTCTCTCTCTCTCTCTCTCTCTCTCTCTCTCTCTCTCTCTCTCTCTCTAAAATAACTATCGTAAGAGATCAGGCTTGTATAAGAAACCTAAACTTCCACAACTATTTACAAACACACTCACACACAACTGACCAGACTTATCCAAGGATTGAAACATGGTTTGACAATTAACATCGCATCTAAAAGTTCATACGTCAGTGTGTGCGTGTGTCTGTTTGTGTTGCTCCTGAAGTTTTTTTCTGACACACATTCTTCCAACTGTTTCAGATTCACAACAAAATAGAAATTGCTTGAGGATACACTCAGACACATTATTCTATCTGTTTCCTTATTTCCTTTCCTCACTGGGCTATTTTCCTTGTTAGAATCCTTGGTCTTATAACAACCTTCTTTTCCAACTAGGTTTTTAGCTTAGCTAATAATAATAATAATAATAATAATAATAATAATAATAATAATAATAATAATAATAATAATAACAGCAAAAGAATGAGTCCCGGGAACCTATAGAAAGTGACGAGAATAGTTTCTATGTCCATAATGAATGTCTATGTCCCTTGGTAGTAGGACAAGGATAAAATATTGGAATCAATGCTGTAAATGTACGGTACAGTTAGATGTCTCTTGAATTATTATATAAACAATTATGAAGAAAGAAAAATTAGTAGCAAGGCTACGAGACCAGAATGGCTGAGATCTAGTTCATCAGTATGACCTGATGTTGCTTTCATACCTTGGGTCAGTAGAAAGACCTGAATATTTATTTAGCAACAATAGATGCAATAGAAGTTCTATCCAATGCCAGCATACAATTTTCAATTGGCACAAACATCCACTGAAGGAGAAAAGCCAAGTGATGGCATAGTGGCATACTGAAATTCAGTCTGACTTCCAGTAGTTCACTGTTCTATCTTTGTACAGTAGAGTAATTGATTTGGAGTGACAATAAGGAAGAGCCAACAAAGCCACACTAATTTAATTAATTATTAAATCAAACATCATTAACGTTTTTATAAAAGATATCACCCTTCATGAGGAATGACACGAAATGCCATCAAATTGTTTTTCTTACTCATAAACAACAAACACTACGACCCTCCATCCATAAGACTTGAAATGATTCCTTCAATACAAGCCGAGTCAATCAAAGAGTAATGCCTGTTGTAATGACATTGATAAGTATGTAATTAAAATTACAAAGCATTGGTAACCACAGGTACAGAGAGTAGGAGAGACACACATGTTGCAATTTGAAACGGTATTTCCAGCTTTTTACCTGACAGTTATTCCCTGCAAGTTTCATTACTCTACAATTAAAACTGTTGCCAGAAAGCTGTTCACAAACAAACGCACATACACAAACAGGGACGAAGACATAACCTCCCTCCAACTTCGGTGGTGGAGGTAATAAAATAGAAGGATGTTATGTGATTCTAAATAATAGATTTTCATAAGTAGTATTTTCCTCTACAGCCTATTTACAGATCTGTGTATCTATTCGCCGTTAGAAGTGCAATGCCTCATCGCTTTGATACTTCATCATTCTAAATAAAATAAGCCTTAATTTGTTTATTTTTCCTTCTTAATTCATGTTTTTTCATAGCAAAAATCCATATATAGAAGCCTTATTCAGAATCTTTAACCCTGGATAGGTACGATGGGTCGTACGCGACCCCGAGCGTCAAAAAAAAAGAGGTTTTTCTAACGTGACTCACCCCCGTGACTGAATTTGTGGGTGATCAACCTGCAGGAGGTGTCTCCCCTACACGCTCTAGTAGTGTCCAGATGTGCATTGCTGTAGCTGTACTCCTTCCCCGATTTCTGAGACGAGTCGGGGTCGAGCGCGACCGAGTTTACCCTTCTAAGGTAATTTGCATAATTATCAAAGTTATTACGTATTATGAAATTGTCGTAGAATGGTGCAACTTGTATAGGTTATCAGTTGTGGAAAGTCTTGGTGGATTGTTTGGCTACCATGTGCATGATTTTTTTTTTTAGTTAAAATGTCGTTCATCACCACGAGGACCATTTTACCGCGAGTGCCCCTTTTTCATTTTTTTTCATTTTTTTGCCAAGTCATTTTTCCGTAAGATATTGCCAAATAGTGTCGTAAAACTTTTGCTTGTTTAGTGTTGGAAAGTGTGTCTAGATGATCTGGCTACCCATGCGTGACTTTGTTTTTGTCAGATACGACGTAGTTATTGTTATATTGGGTATTTAACTGCGGTTGCCAATTTCTGTTTTTTTTTCAATATTTGTAAAAATTTTTACGTAGTAAGGAATTGCCATATATTATTGACTTTTTTTTTCATGTTTATGTGTTAGAAAGTGTGCCTTGATGGTTGGTCTAACACGTGCATGTCTTCTTTTTTATCTGAGATGCCGTATATTAGAATGTTGGGCATTTTACCGCGAGTGCCCCTTTTTCATTTTTTTGCCAAGTCATTTTTCCGTAAGATATTGCCAAATAGTGTCGTAAAACTATTGTTTTTTTAGTGTTGGAAAGTGTGTCTAGATGATCTGGCTACCCATACGTGACTTTGTTTTTGTCAGATACGACGTAGTTATTGGTATATTGGGTATTTAACTGCGGTTGCCAATTTCTGTTTTTTTTTTTCAATATTTGTAAAAAATTTTACGTAGTAAGGAATTGCCGTATATTATTGACTTTTTTTTTCATGTTTATGTGTTAGAAAGTGTGCCTTGATGGTTGGGCTAACACGTGCATGTCTTTTTTTTTATCTGAGATGCCGTATATTAGAATGTTGGGCATTTTTCAGCGAGTGCCCCTTTTTATTTGTTTTGCATTTTTTTGCTTAGTCATGTTACCGTAAGGAATTGGCAAGTAGTGTCGCAAAACTTATATTTTTATAGTGTTGGAAAGTATTTCTAGATGATCTGGCTACCCATGCCTATTTTTTTTCTAGCCAGATATGGCGTATAATATATAAGTATGTGTTCGATTTTCCTGTGATTGCCATTTTTTCGTTTTTTCCCATTTCTTTCAAAATTACTACGTACTAAGGAACTATCACAGAGTAATGATTCATTTATATGTTTATTTGTCGTAAAATGTGCCTTGATGGTTTGCCTAGCACGTGGCTGAAATTTTTTTTTCTGAAATTTCGTATATTAGAATGGCTATTTTTCCGCGAGTGCCCCTTTTTATTTGTTTTGCATTTTTTGCTTAGTCATGTTACCGTAAGGAATTGGCAAGTAGTGTCGCAAAACTTATAATTTTATAGTGTTGGAGAGTGTTTCTAGATGATCTGGCTACCCATGCCTATCTTTTTTTTTAGCCAGATATGGCGTATATATAGGTAAGTGTTCGATTTTCCTGTGATTGCCATTTTTTCATTTTTTCCCATTTCTTTCAAAATTACTACGTACTAAGGAACTATCACAGAGTAATGATTCATTTAGATGTTTATTTGTCGGAAAATGTGCCTTGATGGTTTGCCTAGCACGTGGCTGAATTTTTTTTTTTTCTGAAATGCCGTATATTAGAATGTTAGCCATTTTTCCACGAGTGCCCCTTTTTATTTGTTTTGCATTTTTTTGCTTAGTCATGTTACCGTAAGGAATTGGCAAGTAGTGTCGCAAAACTTATATTTTTATAGTGTTGGAAAGTGTTTCTAGATGATCTGGCTACCAATGCCTATCTTTTTTTTTAGCCAGATATGGCGTATATATAGGTATGTGTTCGATTTTCCGGTGATTGCCATTTTTTCGTTTTTTCCCATTTCTTTCAAAATTACTACGTACTAAGGAACTATCACAGAGTAATGATTCCTCTAGATGTTTATTTGTCGGAAAATTTTGTTTACTTCTTTTTTGATTGAATATCATCAAATTTTTTTAGCTAAAATATTATATTGTTTCACATTTTTGTTTTTTTTTTCGATTTTATTTCCCTTCAAAAAAATTTTGTTTGGGTCAGAATTTTAATTTTATAGTCGTAAAATAATCGACAATTATCCAGCAACCCACCATACAATTTTTATGCATATCCAATAATAATTAGATTAGTAAATAACACCTTGAAATTGACATACCCTTCCTACATTTCAAGTGGCAGATTAGGGAGTCTGAGTCAGTGTGGTTGGCGGCCATTTTGTGGACATATCCGAAGCGTAAGTTGCCCTATCTATATATATTCTTGTTCCCTATAGAATTTGTGATATTTTGGTATATTTTTACCTGCATAAATATCATATTATATATTAAATATATGTATTTTTTTACGAAATTTCTAAGTACTCAAAAAATTACCTTTAGATATGGCCCCTGATATAAATGTAATTTACAAAATAATGAAGATTTTTTTACATATTTCTATTTTAGGATAACATATGTTTATTCCCTAAAAAAATTAGCCACTTCCTATTTCATTTGAGTACCCAAAAAAATTCATGAAATTTGGACAAATTTTTTTGGCCAAAAAAAGTTACCCTTTTTTTCTCATTTCAGATCTTCACCTCCATGGGTCTGACTTCATCCAAAATACATCAAGATGTGTCCTAAACATTCAAGAATCAATTCCTAAAAGGATTTGTGTATATATGTATAAACCTTTTTTTATGAATTTTTATGTCAGGTCTTTTTTTTTCTACTTAATTTTTTAAAATATTTATAATAAATAGATTTTCTGCAGATGAGTAGTATTTATCTTTACAGTTGTTTTAAGCATTCATTGAAGTTTTTTTTGGCAAAAGAAAAAAAAGAGGTTACTGCAAAAACTGATTTTTCAAGAATTTTTTTTTGGCGTCGGGGTCGTTCGCGTCCGAGTATACCCTTAAAGGGGTGTCCGAGGAGCGTACCTATCCAGGGTTAAGGCATAATGCCAGTATGATAGAAGCCAAATTGCATTGCGTTGACGAACTCTGCCTGACCGCTTCGGACGAAATGTCGGTAAAGAATTTTGCTTCCAAACCAATTTAATTTGCAATATACCAATATATTCCTTAAATAATGAGCATACGCACTACTTCTGTACATTCTTACCATAAAATAACTTACATTAATAAGTTTCCATACGAATGAAGGCCGTTTTTACGACACTGAATCGAATTATCGATAGCGTAACATTACCGATCATAGAAAAAACAATAAAAGATACGAGTTATGAGATTTGTGAAGTTTCATCTCTATGAATAGCAAATTAATCCTTAAATACTTATGATCAAAGTTACTATTATCATTATTATTACTACTGTATCATTATCATTAGCTCAGTAAGTAAAATCTTATTAAATAAACGAAACAAAACAATATGACGTCATCACCTCCGATTGACACGAAGCTTCAGGACAGTGGCCCTTTTTAGATATCTTAAAATCTCTTTTTTTCCTAAAATCAAACAAGTTTTTCTCATTAAAAAGAAATATACGTTACCCAAGATTAAAAATTATCATTGCAGATAGTGTAAGATGAAGTATAAACAAACATCTCTCTCTCTCTCTCTCTCTCTCTCTCTCTCTCTCTCTCTCTCTCTCTCTCTCTCTCTTCCAATCAAAAAGTGAGATAAGTAGCAGTTTTTACCTCTGCCAACGAAGGTAGAAGGAGGTTATGTTTTAACCCCTGTTCGTTTGTGTGTGTGTTTGTTTGTGAACAGTTTCCTGGCCACAATTTTAATAGTAGGGTAATGAAACTTGCAGACAATAATTTTTATGTGAAAATCTGGAGATTGCTAAATTTTGGAAGGTCAAGGTCAGAGGACACGGTCGAGCAAAAGGTCAAGAAATATGTTGTTATTATCATTATTATTATTATTATTATTATTATTATTATTATTATTATTATTATTATTATTATTATTATTATCGTGATTTCCACTTCGACAATTATATGATAGGTTCTAAGCCTGATGTTAAGGGCTACACTTTACAATTTTATTACAAAAATAGTTGTTTAAAAGGGAAATAACATATTAAAACATTTACACTGCTTAATAAATGAAATATCTGACTTGAAACAATTTCACGTGCTCGCAAAACACGATGTCCACATCGGACTTAAAAGAAGAACAAAATGCACCCAATTACAACAAAATACCTTGGTAGACCACATACCAAGGCTTTTTATCGTAATTTAGTGAATGACTCTGATCCCCAATCACAAGTATCACCGAAATATATACAGATACAAATCTCACATCACACTTACAAAAACTATGGGGAAACCTACCTGGTTATACAAGGAGCAGAGACGTAACAATAGAGAGAACTTACTTGTTTGGGGGATATTAGGCAAAGAGGACGATCGTAGCTCCTGCAGCTCCGATGAAAACTACGATTTCCCGCCCTGACTAAAGTGTCCTTGGCAGAGGGGAGGGAATTCTTACCTTATTAATTTATAAGGGGTTGGTTAAAGCTTCTTTATTTGCCACAAGACTGAGAAACTGTTAAAGTCTTATTCTAAATACAAGTGGCGGTTTAATGACTCGGTTGAAGGCCATAATTTGCCGTAATCCACCAGCTTAGGGAGTCCTTGACTCTAAACATATACATAAGACATTTTCATCGTGGTATAGCGAAATGACGTTACATTTGTGATTCATAAATTACAAATACTCAATTTCTTTAACACCCGCTCCTTCCCTACCAGGTGGATAAGTTTTAGGCCCTAATACCGTCGTGTATTAGACCCTAGTCATTCGTCTCAACGCCCGCGAGATCTTCCAGCCTTCCCTCAATTTAACGTAACGATTGTGAAGTTAAATGGCGGGACTTTCGAATGACCAGTTCGAAATTCCCGACAATTATTATTATTATTATTATTATTATTATTATTATTATTATTAAGCTACAACCCTAGTTCGAAATGCAGGATGCTATAAGCCCAAGGGTTCCAACAAGGAAAAATAGCCCTGTAGGGAAAGCAAATAAGGAAAAATATAAACTACATGTTAAGTAACGAACAATTAAAATAGAACATCTTTAGAACAGTAACAACATTAAAATAAATCTTTTTTTATAAATTATGAAAACTTAGAAAAAAAATAGGAGTAAGAGAAATAAGATAGGATAGTGTACCTACGTGTATTCTCTTAAAGGTTTAAAGGCTGCTTATGGATAGCAGAGGCAAGGGACAGTGACATTGCCCTATCAAGCAGGACAATGCCCTAGAGACTGACCATATATACATATGATAAGCACCCAAGGCCCTCTCCGTCAAAGCTAGGACCAAGGAGGATCAGGCAATGGCTGCTGATGACTCAGCCGATAGACCTATAGGTTCCCTGAAACCCCACATCTTTAGCTCACAAGGATGGTGAGGTTGCAGCGACCAAAGAAACTAACACGATTAAGCAGGAATCGAACCCTAGTTTGGCTTTCACCAGTCAGGGACGTTACCACATCGGCCACCACAACCCGCTGTGAATCGTTCAGACAAGACATATATCTTCTTCATGAGTTAAGATATAGTAACTGTATTCAGAAAGGAAAAACCAATGCTCTACCTTAATAGAAGTAGTACTAAAACTGGACGAGAAATAAACAGATCTTTCCAGCACTGGGGGAACATAAACTGCAAAGCCCCCCCCCCCCCCCCCACCCTCCTGCTCCTGATGATATGTACTGTACTGTATAGGGCATATTCAATTGAAGGCAATGGCTGCCATTACCCTGAAGCTTTAAATAGGCAAGGGCAGCAAAGACTCACAGGGAAAAATACAACTCGTAATTTCATGAAAGGTTCTAATGGCAGGAAATAATATGAAAGTATTATAGTGGAAATGCTAGTAAGAATAAAAGGGAAATTTCGTGCACAAGAAGGTAAAGATGTCTGGTTTCAGTTCCAGTATCATCCGAAGCGATATGCTCATCAGAACATTAGCCAAGCAAACCCAGTTCTTTACTGTGGTGCTCAACCACAGTGATATCCTCCCCAGAACACAGATTAAACTCACGTTCCGGGCTGGGATCGATCTGCTGCCATACGAATGCTAGGCAAACGCATTACCACTGTACTAGCTGGAAGGTACATAAATAATATAAAACTGAAGATCAATAACCCTCTCAGTCATAAGGTTTAAAGGTTTAAAGATCGCTCATGAATGGCAGAGGCAAGGGACAGGGACATTGACCTAACAAGCAGGACAGTGCCCTAGAGACTGGCCATATTACATATGATCAATGCCCAAGCCCCCTCTCCGCCCAAGCTAGGACCAAGGAGGGCCAGGCAATGGATGCTGATGTCTCAGCAGATAGGCCTATAGGTTCTCCCAAACACCCCATCCTTAGCTCACAAGGATGGTAAGGTTGCAGCGACCAGAGGAAGTCACGAATTTAAGCGGGACTAGAACCCCAGCCTGGCTTTCACCAATCAAGGACATTACTGCGTCGGCCACCAAAACCTTTGTCAGTTGTGCCTCTATGTAAAAAGAAAGAAAAAAAAGCAGTAAAACTTGGTTTAATGTCTATGAAGTTACTATCAAATCTATGGTTAAGGAGAAGGCACCCTTTTTAATAGGTATTCTTGAAGGTGATTGTTGCCTCATTGGAAACATTTTCTAATAGTTCTTATAAGTATCTTTTCAACATCACTGCATTCTAGTAGTAATTGTGCATATCTCATCATAGGTGGATATATAGTCTTGCGATCAAAACTGCTTTTTCATTACTACCAGTATAAGTGAATACTGATAATCTAGTCATAATCAGGTTGTTTTTTTTTCAAGTTGTTACAACGTTTTCAACAGTAAAAATAACACTACTAGAAAGAATATTAAAGGTATGAGTTGATGAATCAGACACTGTATTGATATAAAGTTCTGTGGAGGTTTTGGTTGGAGGGAGGGACCAGCTTTCGGGGGCAGAGGAAGAACTTTACTCGTTAAGATTGGCCGGGATGGGAGTCCGGTCAGTTGAGCTGTAATAATAACCTCCATTCCTTAAGACCTGATTGGTTTTGGAGTTGGTGGTGAAATCTGAGATAAGAATCAGGATACTTGGGCTGCTTCTACTTGTGACCCATATTTGAAGGTTTAAAGGTCGCTCATGAATGCCAGAGGCAAGGGACAGGGACATTGCCCTATCAAGCAGGACAATGCCCGAGAGACTGATCATATTACATATGATCAATGCCCAAGCCCCATCTCTACCCAAACTAGACCAAGGAGTGTCAGACAATGGCTGCTGATGACTCAACAGATAAGACCTATAGGCTCCCCCAAACACACCATCCTTAGCTCACAAGGATGGTGAGGTTGCAGCGACCAAAAGAACCAATGAGTTTGAGCGGTACTGGAAACCCAGTCTGGCAAAGACGCTACCACCGGGCCACCATTACCTTTAGTCCAAGTAATTCAATTTGCCGAGAGGGTTCACCATGGGCGAAAGAAGGAAAGTTTGGTAATTATTATCGTGTTCATTATTCTCTCGGTGTTTGTCGTAGTCTCAAGGAGTACATATTATAAGGGATATTTTCTTTCTGGGGGCTACGGGGTACTTGTTAGATCATCATCATCTTCTCCAACGCTTAGTGATGCAAAGAACCTCGGTTAGCTTTTGTCAGTCGTCTCTATATTGAGCTTTTAAATCAATACTTCTCCATTCATTATCTACTTCTCGCTGCATAGTCTTCAGCCATGTAGGCCTGCCAATCTGTCATTTTCTCTTTCCATAGATTGACTAAACCCACAGAGGATTCATTGTTAGATAATGTAATAGTTTTCATTCCTTGTCAGGTAGTTTTCGGACTGGTGATGGGATCCAAGATATGCATCATGTCACTTTGGATGCTTATACTTGTATCCCTGCAGGAATCCATGTGATTTGCTGGAGGGGTCACCATGGGTGACAGAAGGTCAGATTGGTTGTTATATTGTTCATCGTTCCTACGATGTTCGTCAGAGTCTGTAGGAATATTTGTCCTATTGGCGATTATGACTAGACTGTATTCATTTATACTGTGTGTAGTCAAGAAGCATCTCTGAGTGCATAACTTCATATATCCACCCATGTTTAGATATGCGCAATTACTAGTAGAATGCATTAATGATGAAAAGAAAATTATAAGAACCATAGAAAAAGTTTCCTATAAAATTAATGTGACTGAGGCCGCAATCCCCTTCAATATTCAAGCTATGATAATGATTTTGGCGACATTCTAAAGTTGAACAATTGCATTTTATTGTAGTACCTTAAATATAAGCAAACAAAACAATACTCTAAAATGGTTGTACATACTATATGCAGTGTATTACATAACTGGATTGAAAATTGAGCCACTGTTGTCTATGACCTCATCCAGCAAGATATGATGATGGACAAAATCAGGAACAGAGACAAAGTCTCTTGTGTCATGTAAGCTAGGCACATTAAGTCTTCCACCAACACCGAAAGTAATGTGTCTTCTTTTTCAGTCATCTAATAAACTCTATGACCCATATTTGTTCCACTGCAGATTCCTCCCTGAAGATGACAAGAAATAATTCGGCAATGTGTTGAGAAGTAGAGTGTGGACTTGTTGCATGGAGTCGTGTTTTAGCTTTCTGTTTCTCGCTTAGAAGATCATTGAAAAAATATTAGTTAATCTTATGGAGAAACCTAAGTGATAAGAAACAGCACACTATGTCTGTTGCTAACTATTTCTGCATCATATGTAAAACCACGGAGGGAGAACGGAAAAAATGGATATTAGGTGAATGTAAAAGACTCTACCATAAGAGATGTGTGCATTTAGTGACAGCCATCAGTGAGAATGAACGGAATAACCTAGACTGGTTATGCCCACACTGCGTACGTGAAGCCAGACAAAACAATTTAGTAATATCAAAATTAAAGGAAGATGTAAACAGGAGAAATCTGGGCCTGAACAAACAAGATGTGAAAATAGATGACTTGGAAAATAAACTTGCGGACCTTAGCGCAGACGCAGCAAATTCCACCCAGACCACCGACCTCACCGAAAAATTTGACATTCTTGCCATGAATATGGAATGAATTAAAGCAACACTTCAAACATTGATAGACCCCAAACTGGAGAAACCGACATTTGCTGACAAAGTTAAGGAAAAAATCTGTTGATAATTAAATCAACTGATACAACAACTAAAATTACTGAAAGAAAATGCGAGGTTGAACAAGCACTTAAAGATATTCCTATACTTAACACCAGGTCAGCTACGGATGGAAATGTTGTTGTAAACTCTGCAAAAACAAAATGATCAGAGAAGAGGCAGCAAACAAAATCAGACATTGATGGCTGACACAGGAAAGAAAAAAAATCGGAAAACTAAAATAAAAAATAATGATATGCAATGTGTACAATGATGAAGATGATGTAGTGAATGCTTTGATTCAAAGAAATCGCTGCCAGGGGGGGGGGGGGGGGCATCCACCATGTGTTGAAATTTGATCCTGAAGTTCGGAGGGCTATTCATGATAATGGGGACAAAGTTTCCTTACGATGGGGTATCTATAACATACGTGATAGGTACCACGTGATCACCTGCTACTACTGTCAGAGGTATGGACATCTTGAAAAAGATTGCAAGTCTAAGAATGAAGATAAAGTCTGCGGGAAATGTTCAGGGAGACAGTCCACCAGGGAGTGTAATTCGCAAGTGTCAAGGTGTATACACTGCACAAAGTTAAACAGACCAAGTGACCACATAGTAAATTCTAGAGACTGCAAAGCTTATGACTTGGAATTGAAAAGACTAGCAGAAAATACTGATCTTGGTTACTAGGGATGTCATAAACTGTAGCTATGTAAATATACAATCTGTAGGTAATAAGACTGTTCAAATTCGAGAATTGATAAACGAGAAATATTTGGATATACTAGCATTATTTGAAACATGGTTAAATAACTTGGAGAAGGCAAAGATCACTGAAATGACGCCCTCCACCCCACACATGCTTTCTTCCACATACCGAGAGAAGGTAGGTCTGGGGGGGGGGTGTCCGACTCTTTATTCATAAAAGTTATTCAAAACTCAAAACGTTGAAAAGAATTGGTGTAACAAGCTTTGAATATATAGAAATAAAATTTACGCCGAGAAATAGAAGAATATCCTTTGTAACAATCTACAAACCTCCTAAAACAAACACTAGTATCTTTTTTGAAGAATTTGGCGCTCTCATTAAGATGATTATCATAGAGAAAAACGAATTAGTTATCTGTAGAGACTTTAATTTTTGGATGGATGACGCATCAAATCCCGACGCTTTGGCATTTAGTCAGTTACTAGAATCATATCGACTAATGAATAATGTTGACTGCACAACTACTTTAACTGGGCATACGGTAGACTTAGTTCTAAGTGATGACATGAATAATATTGTATCTTCAAGTGTAACCTATTCAAGATCAGAGAGAGAGAGAGAGAGAGAGAGAGAGAGAGAGAGAGAGAGAGAGAGAGAGAGAGAGAATACTAGAAAACTTGATAGTAGGTTGGCCAGGGTCTTGGTTGGAGGGAGGAACCACCTTTCAGGGGCATAGGAAGAACTGTGCTCATTAGGATTGGCCGGGATGGGAGTCCGGTCAGTTGAGCTGTCATAATAACCTTCATTCCTTAAGACCTGATTGGTTTTGGAGTTGGTGGTGAAATCTGAGATAAGAATCAGGATACTTAGGCTGCTTATACTTGAGATACTACCGCTAGTGTGAAGAATTTTTCTTCACTCTTCTTCTTTCAATCATATTTTTAACTCTCTTCTACTAATACTGTAGCTACCCCTTAAACGTTCTCTCCTACATCTAAGTTTTCTTTGATGAAACATTGGGAGAACTATTCTAAACTAAATCAAATAAACATGTTGACAGTAGTGTACGCCATGCTCGTGACGTCACAGTGTAGATACGCACACAACAAAGGGCCTCAGTAACCCCGGCGTATGTTGGTTCTTTCCTCAAACTACGTGTGTCGGGATTAAACATTAAACGGATTTAAATATAATTTTCAATACTGCTGAATTAATGCATCCTTTATTTCTCAATACCAATTAAGGTTTGATAATTTTAATCAAGCCAGAATAGGAGGGTTATTGTATGTATAAACTCCCTTAGAGCAGCAAGATTTCTCTAAAGTATTTAGTACAAATTCCTGCCTCCTCTGCACTCCTTGTGTCGTGAATTTTTCTCTGACTTATTGAAATTAATGATTCTAGGCCCGATGGAATGGGCCGATGACAAGACCTTGAAGAGGTTTGCTTTCCAAAACTATTCAGGATTCAATAAAATATGATCACAATTTTAAGTTTATTACAAAAATAATCATTTGATTAAGAAAAAACACAATAACACTTCAGGCTAATTGAAAGTTAGAACTGTCACCCTTAGGGGGTCTGCAACATGTGCTCATGAAACACAGAGTCCACGTTGGACTAAATAAGACTATGTTGGGAATTTGTAATAACTATTCTATGGTAAATCACATACCAAGGCCTACAGGCATTATCTGATGCATAAAACTAATCCCCAGTCCCAGGAATGACAATTTCACATATCGATACAAATTTACATACACAGACTCACAAAGGAACCAACCTGGTATCCCGGTAGCTAGGAGCCGGAGATGGAGAGATTAACAATATAGTTAAACTTACTGTGTTGGATGTTTAGGTAGGAATGAACGAGCGTCGTGCTGGACAGCTCCGAGGAAAACTACGGTCTCCCGCACTAACTAAAGTGTTCTTGTGAGATGCGCGGGAACTCTTACGTTATTTATTCAATAAGGGGTTTGATAAAGTTTCTTTATCGACCACAAGACAGAGAAACAGTCAAAGTCTTCCTTCAGATCAAAGGGTAAACTTAATACTTCGGCTAAAGGCCATAATTTGCCATAATCCAACAAACTAGAGAGTCCTTGGCTCTAAACATATACATCGATATTTTTGTCGTGGTAAAACAATACAATATCATTTTCGTAATTTGTAAATAATAAAAACTTCGTCTCTCTGACACCTGCTCCTTCCCCACCAGGTGGTTGAGATTTATGCCACAATACCGTCAAGTAATGGACAGCACTCATCTGTAGAAACGCCCACGAGATCTTCCAATCTTACCCAAATTTAACGCAACGTTCGTGGAGTTAAATGGCGTGGATTTCAAATGATCAGTTCGAAACTCCCGACACCTTGCAACAATATATTGTCCTGTCCTGAAGTACTAATAAGGCACCCGCAATGGATTACCGTGCGCATCATGACTCTCACCTGTCTGGAAAGGTGAAGCGAGGTGATCCCTCTCGACCTTAGTGTCGGCCCATTCGTTCAGAAGCCGCCCTGACCGACTGACTGGCCTGGTCAGTTATTCTGTGCACATCTGGATCACCCCGCCCCCTCTCCCAAACCTCAGCTCATAAAGGAGTCCTGCCAGCTGGAGACAGTGAAGGAGTGGAACTTGGGAAACCGATACTACCACAAACGAGGACTCTTGGGGTGAGCTAGTCAAGAGTGCAAAGTGCCAACTTGTGCAACCAGGTCAACAGTCATCAACGGGCAAAAGACAATATCAAAGGAGTACAGGTACTACAACAATGCCATAGTTATTCCCCCATTTTTTAGTTTAGCTCAGACTAATTTTAACTTGCTTAGAATAACTGGCTTTTTACATATTCGGACTGTGTGCGGTGGGATTGTATGTATATATTTTTTTCGATATCATTTTTTGCTTTGAGACCAGCACAGTCTCTGGGTCACATGGGCTACGTGTCCGATCCAATTTTGATTAATAATTATTACAGACCACGTGTCTAACTGATCATTTTTATTGTTTTAAATTGCTTTTATTGCTTTCCTTTTTTATACCATTTTTGTGTTGTTAAGATGTCCGTTTCTTTTGATGTAAATTTGTGAAATAAATCAATATTATGTTAATTAAACCTCCTTGTATTTTTACTCCCTCATTTATTTCAATGTGCAAATTATGAATATTTGATCACAGGACAGAATACCCAATATTTGAAAGGAGTAAGCCTAAGTAAGTCTATAAGTGGTTTCAGCGAGGAACTTTGTATTAATATATCTGCTTCGAAGGTAAAGATCCATATCTTTAAACTTTTAAACTTTGCTTTACATCACTGCTCCCTTTTTTGGTTTTGTCTCTAATTACATTAACGTAAGACAACTGTCCAGCATCTCACTGGGGTACCTGGGACGGAGTCGGAACAGAGCCTAAGAGTGAGATGACTATAGACCTGACAAAGCTAGAGTAGGCCATAAATTACTTTTATTTTCCCGTGTGGAGTTTTCCGGCCTCTGGACAGTAAAATTTCCCCCTTTTGTATTTAAGAGCGAAGGTTAGTGAACTGTGGCAGTAAAGCTAATAGCAGGGTGTTTGTACCCCGAGAGTAAGTGCTCATAATCCTCCCCTGTTGATCTTTGTGTAACTGCCGTAGGGAGACTTTCCCGGACTATGTTCCCACTCAAATATTTAGATAAAAATTCTCCACAACTAGAGAATTACGGGATCCTTTGACTGGCCAGACAGTACTACATTGATTGGATCCTCCACTCTAGTTACGGTTCACTTTCCCTTTGCCTACACTTACACCGAATAGTCTGGCCTATTCTTGACAGATTCTCCTCTGTCCTCATGCACCTGATAACACTGAGATTACCAAACAATTCTTCACCCAAGGGAGTAACTACTACAATGTAATTGTTCAGTGGCTACTTTTCTCTTGGAAAGAGTAGAAGAGACTCTTTAGCTATGGTAAGCAGCTCTTCAATGAGAAGGACACTCCAAAATTAAAACATTGGGTAGTGCCATAGCCTCTGTACCATGGTCTACCACTGTCTTAGGTTAGAGTTCTCTTGCTTGAGGGTACACTCGGGCACACTATTCTATCTAATTTCTCTTTCTCTTGTTTTGTTAAAGTTATAGTTAATATAAGAAATATTTATTTTAATATTGTTACTGTTCTAGGAATATTTTATTTTTCCTTTTTTCCTTTCCTCACTGGGCTATTTTCCCTGTGGGGGCCCTTGGGCTTATAGCATTCTACTGTTCCAACATGGGTTTTAGCTTAGTTAGTAATAGGATATATATATATATATATATATATATATATATATATATATATATATATATATATATATATATATATATATATATATATATATATATATATATATATATATATATATATATATATATATATTGTTAGAAACCAAAAATAAATTATAGAGGTACGAGTTGCAAAAGAAATGGAAAGCAAAACTGTTTCCTTATAAGGATTAGAGTTAACGTAAATATTTGTGTCCGACTGTAGGGAATAGCCGTTCGGTCGTTAGCTTGACTCGAAGCTTTACCTATTTTTCTTAATAAATTAAAAGTAAATAACTTAATGCTACTTAGTATAGTAACTATTAGCGTTAATAATTAGTAAAATGAATCATAAAATTAAACTTATGAATTAAATGACTTAAATTAGTAATTGCCTAATAGGCCTTGAGTTCGCGCATGGGTAATATTTACCTGTCAAAGGTAAGAAGTATATTACCTGGGAGGTTAACACAGCCACGGAAAACAGTTCCAATAAAAAGTACTGGGTGGAAAGGCCGGCATCTTCATAGAATATTAACGCTGAACAAAACTAAACGTTCGATCACCAAGACCACAACAATTTTGGAAACACTTCAACGTCTACCTTTGGGATAAGTGACCTATATTATTCTGTATCTTAGGACATGTCTGGTGAAAAGGGTAATGTAGGGCAATATCACAAAGTTTTACTAGTGGATCTAGTATTTGATGTAAGTTGTTTTGGGTTTTGAATAATTGATTTGTTCATTAAATATAAGTAAGGTTGAAATTAAAATAAATTCCAACAAAAGATCAAGTAGTTGAACTATGGAAGATGGAGAAAAAAAGGA
>NW_027168848.1:12500-22500 GCF_036898095.1 Palaemon carinicauda | reverse complement strand
TACTCCAAACCTACTACTGAGGTGTCACAACATATAAATTTCCCAACACCAGAGGCGTCACAATATAACTATTAAATCTGAGGAGTCACAATATAGCGGTAAATTAACTATGAGGCGTCGCAATATATTTATAAGATTGCCTACATCCGAGGCTTCGCAATGTGATAAATTGCCTACATCAGATGCGTCACAATATAGTAATTAACTGCCTACATCTTAGGCGTCGCAATAGAGTGATAAACTGCCTACATCTGAGGCGTCACAATATAGTGATAAACTGCCTACATCTGAGGCGTCACAATATAGTGATAAACTGCCTACACCTGAGGCGTCACAATATAGTGATAAACTGCCTACACCTGAGGCGTCACAATATAGTGATAAACTGCCTACACCTTAGGCGTCACAATATAGTGATAAACTGCCTACACCTTAGGCGTCACAATATAGTGATAAACTGTACACCTTAGGCGTCACAATATTTTAGGCGTCACAATATAGTGATAAACTGCCTACATCTTAGGCGTCACAATGAAGTAATAGGTTAAATAAGTCTGATGCAAGTATATAGTTAAAGTAAGGACCAAAATAAAAAGAATGAATTTCTGCGTCAAAACGTGATCTCAACCAGAGCATCTAATATTTCTTCATTAAGTTCTCAACTAGCTTTGCTCAATATGTAAAAATACAGAAATACTTTATCGTTTTCATTTTAACAATACCTTTCACGACAGATTTCGTGGAAATTATGTAACAGACAATTCTGTCCAAAAGATATTCGTTAAAATAATGTTTTCGTTAATTCAGAATGTTTGGCATCTAAACAAGGTCTTTAACGACATAGTTTATCCTAACACTGTAGTTACGAAATTCGCCTTCAGTATTCGTCCTCTGTAAACCTTTCCAAATACAATTTAGAGTCTGAAAACCAATTATACTTTCTTGTAAATAAATCCAAATCTTGAAGCTTTTAAAGTAAATAGCTAGCATCCAATGCCCCTTCAAATCAACCATCCGCAGCTATGCCATCATCTAAAAATACTTCAATCTTCACTTCCTTAGATCTCCAATATCTAACAGACTTAAGAATTTTAGTAAAGATGTACCGCCGCTTCAAAAATATCTAAAGAAAATCCATTATAAAAAACTTTTTAAATTTTTCCCCAATGAGAAAGATATTGGCAACGTTTTAATAGATTTCTATGCGATAAGCAGACTGTAGACTGATTAAATCCTTAAAAAGTTTGTAATAAAAAACCAGCCTTTGCTTACCATTTCCATTCTTGGTCACCGTCAAAGGAATAATTTCTTAGTTTTTCTGATACCAGTGTCACCCATTCTCTTTTAATAAATTCTGATTCGTCCCTTTCTGACCTATTGTTACCCAATCCAACAACCACAGTAACGGTTTTGAAATGGAATTTTGTGATCGCCCTTTTAGACGTCAATGATTATCTTACCGGACCCAATCTAATTCTGTTCAATGTATTGTGAATAACAACAACCAACACGCGATTAAAAACAATAAAATAAAATAAACACAAAGTTCCAATTTCCTTGTACCAACTGCAAAGTATACAAAATAAAAACAGCTATATTTTCACTTATCTTTTCGACGTCTTTCTTGGTACATTCCCGGCTCCAATGTCCCTTCTCGGCCTTCATTGAGCTCTAGACCTCTTCCATCAAAGTTGATATGAATCCACAGACTTTCCCTCAATCTTTAGCTAGCTTGATAGTTTCGGCGATGCTGCTCTTTGCGTATATCTCGTTTATGCAGCAGTTTTAGATGTTCCTTGTCCTCCAAGTTGATAAACAATCGCATCTAATGCTAACATTTTCGTATCAGTTTCCTCAAAATAACGCGATGCTCATTAAAATGGTTTGCCATCATACTTTAATGAGGTGCGGATACTTGTTGAATATTCTGCTGGAAATCGGATAATAGATTGTCCATCACTTCTTGAAACGGTTTCAGCATTCTGATTGCTAACGTGAAAACACTATTCACATCTGAAGCTGTATTTGACCCTGCCTGGCGTCCTGGCTAATAAATTCGACTTGCTCGGGCTAGCGTGCGCTAGAAAGTGACCACTTCCTAAATACCTCTTCAAATATCGAATACGTTTCACCCAACACTAAATTCTCATTGGCCACTGCCTACATAACAACTGAACTTAAGTAACAAGACACTTAAGATCTGCTTACATGTCGTTAGGACAATTATTTTTCGCTATACTTCGTAACGCGAAAAAATTCTAATCTTAACACTGTGTCTATGCAATGAACTTAATTTTGCCTCAAAAAGAATATCATTAATAACCTTCCTGGCATATATTTGCTGTTCTGCACTAATTTCCCTAAATTCTTGAGCCCAGCTCTTGGCAAAAATATCATTGTTGTCATTACTTTGCTTGAGATGTGAGCATGCAAGTGAGAGTGCTTCATAACGTTTACTCTGCATTTCCAATTTCTGTATTTTCTTTGAGACGTCTGAATCTACCTGCTGTGACTCACTGCCTAATGTGGAGGGGTCTTGCAAAACATAAAGGGAGATTACTAGGAATATTTTGATTTCTTTAGGCTTCATAAAAAAAAAAAAATTGAGAAATCTTGAGATTTCTATTGGTTACTATCTGATTTCTGGGTGCATGCAGGACCGACCTCTGCCAGGCTAGGGAGTATGATGAATTAAAAATTCCGGTCAGGCAAAGTGGTCAGGTCAAAATAGCGTAATGTACCCATAAAATAAAATATAGTCTTTACATTTTCCTAAAAGTTATTAAAAATATTGATCAGGATAATGATGATTGATAGGATGAAAATGATGTATGGATATTTACGAGTATATCAATTTTATTCTTTCAGATCCCGAAAACAACAAATGAATGGCTAGAAGTAGCTACAGCATTTGCAAGGACTTGACAGTTTCCCCATTGCATTGGGGCAATCGATGCAAATCAAGAAACCCATTGGATCTGGATCATATGATTTTAATTATAAACGTACATTTAGCATTGTGCTTGTGGCTGTTGTTAACGCTCACTAAGAATTTATGATGGTTGATGTAGGTACCAATGGTAGAGTGTCAGATGGTGGAGTGTTTGCTAACACAAAATTTGGTAAGAAAATGAAAGAAAAGAAATTAAGTATCCCTGGACCAACCACTTTATCCGGGTGCCCTGACGTTATGCCTTCTGTTTTCGTTGCAGATGATGCATTTCCTTTACTGGATAACTTAATAAAGCCTTTTGCACAGAGTAACTTAACCAAATCCTAAGCTATCTATGATTACAGATTATCCCGAGATAGACGCATCGTTGAAAATGTTTTGGGGATAAGGTCAGCTCGATTTAGAGTTATTTTGTCAACGATAGATGTGTCACCAGCAAAGGTTTCAACAATAGTTATGGCATGTTGCTATCTGCATAATTACTTAAGGAAACGGAATGCACAAGCATATCTAGATGGTTTAGATGTTGAAGATGAGAATGATAAGAAGGTCAATGAAGCGAATGAGAGGTATGACAACCAACATATTCCACTGGCACCAACATGCGCACAAAATGAAACTTCATTTGCGAAATATTTAAAGGATGAATTTTGTAATTACTTTAATGTAGGATCTGTTGCCTGCCAACACTCTCGGATTAACAAATAATACATTAAAAGGTATAGGAGGGGTCAGTCTCCCCTTAAAAGGCAATACAAGAGCAACACCGAAAGTAATGTGTCTTCTTTTTCAGTCATCTAATAAACTCTATGACCCATATTTGTTCCAGTGCAGATTCCTCCCTGAAGATGACAAGAAATAATTTGGCAATGTGTTGAGACGTAGAGTGTGGACTTGTTGCACGGAGTCGTGTTTAAGCTTTCTGTTTCTCGCTTAGAATATCATTGAAAAAATATTACTTAATCTTATGGAGGAACCTAAGTGATAAGAAACAGCACACTATGTCTGTTGCTAACTATTTCTGCATCATATGTAAAACCACAGAGGGAGAACGGAAAAAATGGATAGTAGGTGAATGTAAAAGACTCTACCATAAGAGATGTGTGCATTTAGTGACAGCCATCAGTGAGAATGAACGGAATAACCTAGACTGGTTATGCCCACACTGCGTACGTGAAGCCAGACAAAACAATTTAGTAATATCAAAATTAAAGGAAGATGTAAACATGAGAAATCTGGCCCTGAACGAACAAGATGCGAAAATAGATGATTTGGAAAATAAACTTGCGGACCTTAGCGCAGACGCAGCAAATTCCACCCAGACCACCGACCTCACTGAGAGAGTTGATATTCTTGCCATGAATATGGAATCAATTAAAGCAACACTTCAAACATTGATAGACCCAAAACTGGAGAAATCGACATTTGCTGACAAAGTTAAGGAAAAAAATCTGTTGATAATTAAATCAACTAATACAACAACTAAAATCACTGAAAGAAAATGCGAGGTTTAACAAGCACTTAAAGACATTCCTATACTTAACACCAGGTCAGCTACGAATGGAAATGTTGTAAACTTTTCAAAAACAAAATGATCAGAGAAGAGGCGGCAAACAAAACTCAGACATTGGTGGCTGACACAGGAACGAAAAAAATCGGAAAACTAAAATGAAAAATATTGATATGCAATGTGTACAATGATGAAGATGATATAGTAAATGCTTTGATTCAAAGAAATCGCTGCCTGGACCAAATCCAAAATATAGAAGAGAAGATTAGTGTAGTCCTAAAGAAAAATGCCTGGTGGGGGGGAGGGGCACCCACCATGTGTTGAAATGTGATCCTGAAGTTCGGAGTGCTAGTCATGATAATGGGGACAAAGTTTCATTACGATGGGGTATCTATAACATACGTGTTAGGTACCGCGTGATCACATGCTACCACTGTCAGAGGTATGGACATCTTGAAGAAGATTACAAGTCTAAGAATGATGCTAAAGTCTGCGGGAAATGTTCAGGGAGACACTCCAACAGGGAGTGTAATTCGCAAGTGTCAAAGTGTATAAACTGCACAAAGTTAAACAGACCAAGTGACCACCTAATAAATTCTAGAGACTGCAAAGCTTATGACTTGGAATTGAAAAGACTAGCTAAAAATACTGATCATGGTTACTAAGGATGTCATTAACTTTGGCTATGTAAATATACAATCTGTAGGTAATAAGACTATTCAAATATTTTGATATACTAGCATTATTTGAAACATGGTTAAATAACTTGGAGAAGGCAAATATCACTGAAATGACGCCCTCTACCCCACACATGCTTTCTTCCACATACCGAGAGAAGGTAGGTCTGGTGGGGGTGTCGGACTCTTTATTCATAAAAGTTACTCAAATCTCAAAACGTTGAAAAGAATTCGTACAACAAGCTTTGAATATATAGAAATAAAATTTACGCCAAAAAATAGAACAATATCCTTTGTAACAATCAACAAACCTCCTAGAACAAACACTAGTATCATTTTTGAAGAATTCGGTGCTCTCAATAAGATGATTATCATAGAGAAAAATGAATTAGTTATCTGTGGAGACTTTAATTTTTAGATGGATGACGCATCAAATCCCGATGCTTTGGCATTTAGTCAGTTACTAGAATCATATCGACTAGTGAATAATTTCGACTGCACAACTACTTTAACTGAGCATACGCTAGACTTAGTTCTAAGTGATGACATGAATAATATTATATCTTCAAGTGTAACCTATTCAATATCAGAGAGAGAGAGAGAGAGAGAGAGAGAGAGAGAGAGAGAGAGAGAGAGAGAGAGATAATACTAGCAAACTTGATAGGACTAAACTTTGACTAGGTAGTAGGTTGGCCAGGGTCTTGGTTGGAGGGAGGGACCAGCTTTCGGGGGCATAGGAAGAACTGTACTCGTTTGGATTGGCCGGGATGGGAGTCCGGTCAGTTGAGCTGTCATAATAACCTTCATTCCTTAAGACCTGATTGGTTTTGGAGTTGGTGGTGAAATCTGAGATAAGAATCCGGATACTTGGGCAGCTTATACTTGAGATACTACCGCTAGTGTGAAGAATTTGTCTTCACTCCTCTTCTTTTAATCGTATTTTTAACTCTCTTCTACTAATACTGTAGCTACCCCTTAAACGTTCTCTCCTACTTCAAGTTTTCTTTAATGAAACATCGGGAAGACTATTCTAAACTAAATCAAATGAACGTGTTGACAGCAGTGTACGCCATGCTCGTGACGTCACAGCATAGATATGCACACAACAAAGGGCCTCAGTAACCCTGGCATATGTTGGTTCTTTCTTCAAACTATGTGTGTCGAGATTAAACATTAAACCGATTTAGATATAATTTTCAATACTGCTGAATTCATGCATCCTTTATTTCTCAATACCAATTAAGGTTTGTTAATTTTAAGATGCATGCCCATCGCACCAGCCCATTGCTGATTGATCATTAATTAATTAATTTTCAGCAAGCCAGAATAGGAAGGTTATTATATGTATAAACTCCCTTAGAGCAGCAAGATTTCTCTAAAGTATTTAGTACAAAATCCTGCCTCCTCTGCACTCCTTGTGTCGTGAATTTTTCTCTGACTTATTGAAATTAATGATTCTAGGCCCGATGGAATGGGCCGATGACAAGACCTTGAAGAGATTTGCTTTCCAAAACTATTCAGAATTCAATAAAATATGATTAAAATTTTAAGAGTATTACAAAAATAATCATTTGATTAAGAAAAAACACAATAACACTTCAGGCTAATTGAAAGTTAGAACTGTCACCCTTAGGGGGTCTGCAACATGTGCTCATGAAACACAGAGTCCACGTTAGACTAAATAAGACCAAGTTTGGAAATTGTGATAACTATTCTATGGTAAATCACATACCAAGGCCTACAGGCATTATCTGATGCATAAAACAAATCCCCAGTCCCAGGGATGACAATTTTACAGATCGATACAAATTTATATACACTGACTCACAAAGGAACCGACCTGGTATCGCGGTAGCTAGGAGCCGGAGACGGAGAGACTAACAATATACTTAAACTTACTGGGTTGGATGTTTAGGCAGGAATGAACGAGCATCGTGCTGGACAGCTCCGAGGAAAACTACGGTCTCCCGCGCTAACTAAAGTGTCCTTGTGAGATGCGTGGGAACTCTTACGTTTTTTATTCAATAAGGGGTTTGATAAAGTTTCTTTATCGACCACAAGACAGAGAAACAGTCAAAGTCTTACTTCAGATCAAAGGGTAAACTTAATACTTCGGCTAAAGGCCATAATTTGCCATAATCCAACAAACTAGAGAGTCCTTGGCTCTAAACATATACATCGATATTTTTGTCGTGGTAAAACAATACAATATCATTTTCGTAATTTGTAAATAATAAAAACTTTGTCTCTCTGACACCCACTCCTTCCCCACCAGGTGGTTGAGATTTATGCCACAATACCGTCAAGAATTGGACAGCACTCATTCGTAGAAACGCCCGCGAGATCTTCCAATCTTACACCAATTCAACGCAACGTTCGTGGAGTTAAATGGCCGGGATTTCGAATGATCATTTCGAAACTCGCGACACCTTGCAACAATATATTGTCCTGTCCTGAAGTCCTAATATGGCACCCACAATGGATTACCGAGCGCATCATGACTCTCACCTGTCTGGAAAGGTGAAGCGAGGTGATCCCTCTCGACCTTTGTGTCGGCACATTCGTTCAGAAGCCACCCTGACCGACTGACCGGCCTGGTCAGCTATTCTGTGCACATCTGGGTCACCCCGCCCCCTCTCCCAAACCTCAGCTCATAAAGGAGTCCTGCCAGCTGGAGACAGTGAAGGAGTGGAACCTGGGAAACGGATACTGCCACAAATGATGATTCTTAGGGTGAGCCAGTCAAGAGTGCAAAGTGCCATCTTGTGCAACTAGGTCAACAGTCATCAACGGGCAAAAGACAATCTCAAAGGAGTGCAGGTACTACAACAATGCCATAGTTATTCCCCCATTTTTTAGTTTAGCTTAGACTAATTTTAACTTGCTTAGAATAACTGGCTTTTTACATATTCGGACTGTGTGCGGTGGGATTGTATGTATATATTTTTTTCTATATTATTTTTTTCTTTGAGACTACCACAGTCTCTTGGTCACATGTGCCACGTGTCCGACCTTTTTTTTATTATTAATTATTGCAGACCACGTGTCTAACTGATCATTTTTATTGTTTTGAATTGCTTTTATTGCTTTCCTTTTTTATACCATTTTTGTGTTGTTAAGATGTCCGTTTCTTTTGATGTAAATTTGTGAATAAATCAACATTCGGTTAATTAAACCTCTTTCGTATATTTGCTCCCTCATTTATTCTAATGTGCAAATTATGAATATTTGATCACGGGACAGAATACCCAATATTTGAGGAGTAAGATTAAGTAAGTCTATAAGTGGTTTCAGCGAGGAACTTTGTATTACTATATCTGCTTTGAAGGTAAAGATCCTCATCTTTAAACTTTTAAACTTTACTTTACATCACTGCTCCCATTTTTGGTTTTGTCTCTAATTACATTAACGTAAGACAACTGTCCAGCAACTCATTGGGGTAGCTGGGACGGAGTCTGAACAGAGCCTAAGAGTGAGATGACTATAGACCTGACAAAGATAGAGTAGGCCATTAATTACTTTTATTTTCATGTGTGGAGTTCTCCGGCCTCTGGACAGTAAAATTTCCTCCTTTTGTATTTAAGAGTGACGGTTAGTGAACTGTGACAGTAAGGCTATTAGCAGGGCGTTTGTGCCCCGAGAGTAAGTGCTCATTATCGTCCCCTGTCGATCTTTGTGTAACTGCCGTAGGGAGACTTTCCCGGACTATGTTCCCACTCAAACATTTAGATAAAAATTCTCCACAACTAGAGAATTACGGGATCCTTTGACTGGCCAGACAGTACTACATTGATTGGATCCTCCACTCTAGTTACGGTTCACTTTCCCTTTGCCTACACTTACACCGAATAGTCTGGCCTATTCTTGACAGATTCTCCTCTATCCTCATGTACCTGACAACACTGAGATTACAAAACAATTCTTCACCCAAGGGGTTAACTACTGCAATGTAATTGTTCAGTGGCTACTTTCATCCTGGTAAGAGTAGAGGAGACTCTTTAGCTATGGTAAGTAGCTCTTCAATGAGGACACTCCAAAATTAAAACATTGGGTAGTGCCATAGCCTCTGTACCATGGTCTACCACTGTCTTAGGTTAGAGTTCTCTTGCTTGAGGGTACAATCGGGCACACTATCCTATTTAATTTCTCTTCCTCTTGTTTTGTTAAATTATAGTTAATATAAGAAATATTTATTTTAATGTTGTTACTGTTCTTGGAATATTTTATTTTTCCTTGTTTCCTTCCCTCACTGGGGTATTTTCCCTGTTGGGGCCCTTGGGCTTATAGCATTCTACTGTTCCAACTAGGGTTGTAGCTTAGCTAGTAATAGGCTATATATATAAATATATATATATATATATATATATATATATATATATATATATATATATATATATATATATATATATATATATATATATATATTGTTAAAAACCAAAAATAAATTATAGAGGTAAGAGTTGCAAAAGAAGTGGAAAGCAAAACTTTTTACTTATAAGGATTACAGTTTTCGTTAAATTAATTAATT
This sequence comes from Palaemon carinicauda, assembly GCF_036898095.1. NCBI lineage: Eukaryota > Metazoa > Arthropoda > Malacostraca > Decapoda > Palaemonidae > Palaemon > Palaemon carinicauda. The sequence goes on along the minus strand of NW_027168848.1, from coordinate 12,832 downwards.
CAATCAGAAAGGATTGATATTTGTGTCCGACTGTGGGGAATAGCCGTTCGGTCGTTAGCTTGACTCGAAGCTTTACCTATTTTTCTTAATAAATTAAAAGTAAATAACTTAATACTACTTAGTATAGTAACTATTAGTGTTAATGATCAGTAAAATGAATAATAAAATTAAACTTATGAATGAAATGACTTAAATTAGTAATTGCCTAATAGGCCTTAAGTTCGCGCGTGGGTAATATTTACCTGTCAAAGGTAAGAAGTAAATTACTTCGGAGGATACCACAGCCACGGCGTACAGTTCCAATAAAAAGTACTGAGTGGAAAGGCCGGCAT
>NW_027168848.1:0-7500 GCF_036898095.1 Palaemon carinicauda | reverse complement strand
GAAAACATGCAAATATACATCGCTATAATCCTTCACATTAAGGGCTGAAGGCATTTAACACTGATTATGAAATTATATTGACTGTTTTTCACCCTAGAATACTGTACTGCAATGTCTTTACTCAGAGCAATTGATTCAATTGCACCAATTTGCATGGATTATGAAACAAGGCCCCTCTCTCTCTCTCTCTCTCTCTCTCTCTCTCTCTCTCTCTCTCTCTCTCTCTCTCTCTCTCTCTCTCTCTCTCTCTCTCTCTCGAACCAGAAGAGATAGGATTGCAAATCATAATCTACAATATAGATTACGAAATTTTGCTTCCTTATCATTAGTTGAAATTAGACAAATTGAATTAGATTTAACCCTGGATAGGTACGGTCCTCGGACACCCCTTTAAGGGTATACTCGGACGCGAACGACCCCGACGCCAAAAAAAATTCTTGAAAAATCAGTTTTTGCAGTAACCTCCTTTTTTCTTTTGCCAAAAAAAACTTCAATGAATGCTTAAAACAACTGTATAGATAAATACTACTCATCTGCAGAAAAACTATTTATTATAAATATTTTAAAAAATTAAGTAGAAAAAAAAAAGACCTGACATAAAAATTCATAAAAAAAAAGTTTATACATATATACACAAATCCTTTTAGGAATTGATTCTTGAATGTTTAGGACACATCTTGATGTATTTTGGATGAAGTCAGACCCATGGAGGTGAAGATCTGAAATGAGAAAAAAAGGGTAACTTTTTTTGGCCAAAAAAATTTGTCCAAATTTCATGAATTTTTTTGGGTACCCAAATGAAATAGGAAGTGGCTAATTTTTTTAGGGAATAAACATATGTTATCCTAAAATAGAAATATGTAAAAAAATCTTCATTATTTTGTAAATTACATTTATATCAGGGGCCATATCTAAAGGTAATTTTTTGAGTACTTATAAATTCCGTAAAAAAATACATATATTTAATATATAATATGATATTTATGCAGGTAAAAATATACCAAAATATCACAAATTCTATAGGGAAAAAGAATATATATAGATAGGGCAGCTTACGTTTCGGATATGTCCACAAAATGGCCGCCAACCACACTGACTCAGACTCCCTAATCTGCCACTTGTAATGTAGGAAGGGTATGTCAATTTCAAGGTGTTATTTACTAATCTAATTATTATTGGATATGCATAAAAATTGTATGGTGGGTTGCTGGATAATTGTCGATTATTTTACGACTATAAAATTAAAATTCTGACCCAAAAAAAATTTTTTGAAGGGAAATAAAATCGAAAAAAAAAATGTAAAACAATATTTCAGCTAAAAAAATTTGATGATATTCAATCAAAAAAAAAGTAAACAAAATTTTCCGACAAATAAACATCTAGAGGAATCATTACTCTGTGATAGTTCCTTAGTACGTAGTAATTTTGAAAGAATTGGGAAAAAACGAAAAAATGGCAATCACCGGAAAATCGAACACATACCTATATATACGCCATATCTGGCTAAAAAAAAGATAGGCATGGGTAGCCAGATCATCTAGAAACACTTTCCAACACTATAAAAATATAAGTTTTGCGACACTACTTGCCAATTCCTTACGGTAACATGACTAAGCAAAAAAATGCAAAACAAATAAAAAGGGGCACTCGAGGAAAAATGGCTAACATTCTAATATACGGCATTTCAGAAAAAAAAAATTCAGCCACGTGCTAGGCAAACCATCAAGGCACATTTTCCGACAAATAAACATCTAAATGAATAATTACTCTGTGATAGTTCCTTAGTACGTAGTAATTTTGAAAGAAATGGGAAAAAACGAAAAAATGGCAATCACAGGAAAATCGAACACATACTTATATATACGCCATATCTGGCTAAAAAAAAAATAGGCATGGGTAGCCAGATCATCTAGAAACACTTTCCAACACTATAAAAATATAAGTTTTGCGACACTACTTGCCAATTCCTTACGGTAACATTACTAAGCAAAAAAATGCAAAACAAATAATAAGGGGCACTCGCGGAAAATTGCCCAACATTCTAATATACGACATCTCAGATAAAAAAAAAAGACATGCACGTGTTAGCCCAACCATCAAGGCACACTTTCTAACACATAAACATGAAAAAAAAATCAATAATATACGGCAATTCCTTACTACGTAGTAAATTTTTACAAATATTGAAAAAAAACAGAAATTGGTAACCGCAGTTAAATACCCAATATACCAATAACTACGTCGTATCTGACAAAAACAAAATCACGCATGGGTAGCCAGATCATCTAGACACACTTTCCAACACTAAAAAAGCAAAAGTTTTACGACACTATTTCGCAATATCTTACGGAAAAATGACTTGGCAAAAAAATGAAAAAAAAATGAAAAAGGGACACTCGCGGTAAAATGCCCGACATTCTAATATACGACATCTCAGATAAAAAAAAAGACATGCACGTGTTAGCCCAACCATCAAGGCACACTTTCTAACACATAAACATGAAAAAAAAAATGAATAATATACGGCAATTCCTTACTACGTAGTAATTTTTACAAATATTGAAAAAAAACAGAAATTGGTAACCGCAGTTAAATACCCAATATACCAATAACTACGTCGTATCTGACAAAAACAAAGTCATGCATGGGTAGCCAGATCATCTAGACACACTTTCCAACACTAAACAAGCAAAAGTTTTACGACACTATTTGGCAATATCTTACGGAAAAATGACTTGGCAAAAAAATGAAAAAAAATGAAAAAGGGGCACTCGCGGTAAAATGGTCCTCGTGGTGATGAACGACATTTTAACTAAAAAAAAAAACATGCACATGGTAGCCAAACAATCCACCAAGACTTTCCACAACTGATAACCTATACAAGTTGCACCATTCTACGACAATTTCATAATACGTAATAACTTTGATAATTATGCAAACTACCCTAGAAGGGTAAACTCGGACGCGAACGACCCCGATGCGTCTCAGAAATCGGGGAAGGAGTACAGCTACAGCAATGCACATCTGGACACTACTAGAGCGTGTAGGGGAGACACCTCCTGCAGGTCGATCACCCACAAATTCAGTCACAGGGGTGAGTCACGTGAGAAAAACCTGTTTTTTTTTGACGCTCGGGGTCGCAAACGACCCACCGTACCTATCCAGGGTTAAATTTTGTATTATCAACATATTTTCCCAAAAATTATATACGAAAACAGTAATGTTTATAAGTAAATATTCTCCATCACTTAAGGGTTTATCAGTTAAAATTACGTTACCATATCTGTTAGTGGAGGATGGCACTGTGAGGTGGCATTGGCGGACTAGCACAGGAAATTCTCAACCAATCAGAGTTCGTATTGAATCATTTAGGATGTTGAGGGGGGCAACATTGGGACTTGATCTGACTCTTAGGTTGCGCGGTCGCCATTTTTTAAATATCTTTAAACACTAAATAAATTAAATAAGTATTAATCTATAGTTCGCCATATTTATAGCTTAGATAAAAACATTTATATTATAAAATACTATTATATGAATATTCCAGCATTCATGAGAAATACGAGCAAAGAGAAGAACATGGCAATGGGCAAGGTGGAGTTATTGCAAGCCTGGTGAGCTTCCAGAGTTGAGAGGAGACTTGAAAGCTATGTAGAGTTGTAGCAGTGCACGATACTGTTGAGGTGGTAGATGAAATATTCTCTCTCTCTCTCTCTCTCTCTCTCTCTCTCTCTCTCTCTCTCTCTCTCTCTCTCTCTCTCTCTCTCTCTCTCTCTAAAGAAGAGATTAGTCAGGTTATGAATGATCAAAATAATAATAATAATAATAATAATAACCATTATTATTATTATTATTATTATTATTATTATTATTATTATTATTAGTTAAGCTACAGCTGCAATTGGGAAAGCAGGATACTATAAACATAGGGGTGGCAACAGTGAAAATAGCCCAGTAAGGAAGGGAAATAAGAAAACAGATAGAATACTGTATCTGAATGTCCCCCCAAGCATAATAAACAAAGTAATGACCATATGAATATTCCTTTTAGTTACAATATAGACTCAACAGATTTTATGATTTCATAAACACACGTTTATTAAATCTTCAGTGAAATTAGCCCCAATCCCCGAAATACTTTTCATGGTCTTATTTAAAATACTGGACAACTTCTGCCTTCTCAAATACGCTGTGATTCATGCAATGGGATATCATCTATGCATGAAATTTCAAAGGAGATAGGTAGAGTTTATTCTATATTATGTGGGTTTAATGTATGTTTCATGTGATTTTATTTGGCTGTAATCAAAATTATCAGTTTATATATATATATATATATATATATATATATATATATATATATATATATATATATATATATATATATATATATATATATATATATATATATATATATATATATATGAATACATAAATATATATTTCCTACCCACTCTATCATAACTATTGTTTCTTTTCCATACTTTATATCAAACCAAGATGTATGAAAAAGAATATATATATATATATATATAATATATATATATATATATATATATATTATATATATATATATATATATTTATATATATATATATATATATATATATATAAAGGCAATTCCGAGTTACATAAAAAAATCGAAATCAGAACCCTACAATCAACTGAAATATCCGATAGTTTTCATGATGATAGGAGACCTGCGTTAAAGTTCCTCCATTATCATTTGGTGTTAACACGTGTTTCGAATCACTCTCTTTTTCCTATTATCCTGAAAATGATCTGGAGTTCTGTTTGCCCATATATATATATATATATATATATATATATATATATATATAGTATATATATATATATATTATATATATATATATATATGAATATATATATGAACATATATCACAAGCACACGTGATTTTAATAAATGTAAATATCACCCACGATAGGCATATAATACCGAATTCGATCTCGGGAATATATATCCACTTAGAATTCATTTTATGGTAACAGCTTCTGGCTGGGTGGGGATTCGAACCACCACCTGTACGGCCGGAAACCATGCTGGCAGGGACCCTACCGACTCAGCTATCAAGAGAGACTAAAAGTTTATGACAAGTCCACCTACATATTCCTGTCGAATTCAGGAATCTGTTCATAGACTTGAAATAAACCCATCTCCACCATGATAGCTGAATCGTGAGTTTGCAAACACGTGGTTATTTTAATGAACATATATCACAAGCACACGTGATTTTAATTAATGTACATATCACCCACGAATAGCATTTAATACCGAATTCTATCTTGGGAATATATATCCACTTGGAATTCATTTTATGGTAACCGCTTCTGGCTGGGTGGGGATTCGAACCACCACCTGTACGGCCGGAAACCATGCTGGCAGGGACCCTACCGGCTCAGCTATCAAGAGACACTAAAAGTTTATGACAAGTCCCCCTACATATTCCTGTCGAATTCAGGAATCTGTTCATAGACTTGAAATAAACCCATCTCCACCATGATAGCTGAATCGTGAGTTTGCTACACGTGGTTATTTTAATGAACATATATCACAAGCACACGTGATTTAATTAATGTAAATATCACCCACGAATGGCATTTAATACCGAATTCTATCTTGGGAATATATATCCACTTGGAATTCATTTTATGGTAACAGCTATCATGGTGGAGATGGGTTTATTTCAAGTCTATGAACAGATTCCTGAATTCGACAGGAATATGTAGGGGGGACTTGTCATAAACTTTAAGTCTCTCTTGATAGCTGAGTCGGTAGGGTACCGGCCAGCATGGTCTCTGGCCATACAGGTGGTGGTTCGAATCTCCACCCGGCCAGAAGCTGTTACCATAAAATGAATTCCAAGTGGATATATATTCCCAAGATAGAATTCAGTATTAAATGCCATTCGTGGGTGATATTTACATGATTATATATATATATATATATATATATATATATATATATATATATATATATATATATATATAATATACAGTATATATATATGTATATATATATATATATATATATATATATATATATATATATATAAATATATATATATATATATATATATATATATATATATATATATATACAGAGAGAGAGAGAGAGAGAGAGAGAGAGAGAGAGAGAGAGAGAGAGAGAGAGAGATGAGAGAGAGAGAGAATTTACACACATATATATATATATATATATATATATATATATATATATATATATATATATATATATATAATATATACAGAGAGAGAGAGAGAGAGAGAGAGAGAGAGAGAGAGAGAGAGAGAGAGAGAGAGAGAGAGAGAGAGAGAGAGAGAGAGAGAATTTACCATGATTTTTCATTTTAGGAAGGGTTTTGACCAACCAGTTCACATTTATGAGTTTGTTAATGTTTATGTCTTGAGTTGGGGATTTCTTTGGGCCCCAATTTATGTGACCCTCTTTGCCTTTACCTTGCATTTATATTCATTTTGGAGAGAACAGTCCTAGGATATTTTAGCAGAAGACACAGTCTGTTAGAATTAGTTGTAATTATTTCCATTTCCTTGTGAGAAAGGTAGGACAGAGGAATGATTTCTATCATTATTATCAAATTACTATTTCATTAGTATTACTATAATTATAATTACAAGCTAAGCTATAACCCTAATTGAAAAGCAAGATGCCATAAGCCCAAGGGCTCCACAAGGGAAAAATAGCCCAGTGAGAAGTGAAATAAGGAAATAAAGAAAATACAAGAAAAATAACAATCAAAATAAAACATTTTAAGAACAGTAACAACAATAAATTAGATCTGTCATATATAAACTATAGAAACTTCAAAGAAAAAAAAATATAACAAGAGGAAGAGAAACAAGATAGTGTGACTGAGTGTATCCTCAAGTAAGAGAACTCGAACCCAAGACAGAGGCTATGGCACTACCCAAAACAACAATGATTTGATTTTGGAGTGTCCTTTCCTAGAAGAGCTGTTTACCATAGTAACGAGTCTCTTCTACACTAACCAAGAAGAAAATATCTTGTGTTTGAGATTAAAATCTTTAAGAAAAATTTTAGAGCAATGCTCGAAACAAATAACATTTTTGCATTATCCAGTGAAACTTGATTATGTTGTTATGGCCTTATTGGTAACGTCTCTGCCTGGTGATCACCAGGATTCGTTAGTTCCTTTGGTCGCTGCACCCTTACCATCGTTGGGAGCTAAGGATGGAGGGTTTGGGGGAGCTTATAGGTCTATCTACTGCGTCATCAGCAGCCATTACCTGTTCCTTCCTGGCCCTAGCTTGGGAGGTGAGGGAGCTTGGGCGCTGATGATATGATTATGGTTTGTCTCTAGGGCACTGAACTGCTTGCTAGGGACATCTCACAGTTCCTTGCTTCTGCCATTCATGAGAGGACTTTAAACCTTAAACTGGACAATTCCAAGATATTGTGGTGTGTTCCTATGTGGTTTTCAGTTCACTTGAATGACAAGT
>NW_027168847.1:30000-54414 GCF_036898095.1 Palaemon carinicauda | reverse complement strand
AACAGTAATAACTTTGAAATAAATATTTCCTATATAAACTATAAAACCTTTAACAAAACAAGAGGAAGAGAAACTAGATAGAATAGTGTGCTCGAGTGTACCCTCAAGCAAGAGAACTCTAACCCAAGACAGTGGAAGACCATGGTACAGAGGCTATTGCACTACCCAAGACTAAAGAACAAAACATCTCTGTGAATAAGCCTTATTCATTTATACACACAAAACAAGCATTGGAAGACCCAGGCATACATGGCTGAGGTCTATGAAGCGTGAAGTAGGAGATGATGAATGGGGAAGTATTGAATTAAAAGATTAATATAGAGACGACTGGCGAAATCTAACCGAAGCCCTTTGCGTCAATAGGCGTAGGAGATGGTGGTGATTTTATATATACATACATATATATATATATATATATATATATATATATATATATATATATATATATATATATATATATATATTTTATATATATATATAATAGGCATAGGAGATGATGATGATTATATATATATATATATATATATATATATATATTTATATATATATATATATATATATATATATATATGTATATATATATAAAATCATCATCATCTCCTACTATGCCTATTATATATATATAAATATATATATATATATATATATATATATATATATATATATATATATATATATATATATATATATATAAAAATATATATATATATATATATATATATATATATATATATATATACACACACACATATATATATATATATATATATATATATATATATATATATATACACACACATATATATATATAATATATATATATATGTATATATATATATATATATATTTTTGGGCTCAAGCCATGTCGTCCTGATGGAAGTTCCTATAGGGTAGCTTCCTAGGGTATATACAACTACGGCGATATTCCCAGAGAATTTTCCTTAAGGTACCAGAATTCTAACTCCTGGAGCGAGTATCCCTCGTGAAAGGGATATCGCGACATATCAGAGACGTATTCTAGACACGTCACATGGCAATCTACGACCTGAACAGAGATTCGTCTCGTAGGAGGGAGATTGACGAGATACGAATTCGGGAAAGAAAAAGGGGAGCCGCTCCCAAGGCTTCCCTATCCCCCGATTCGTATGCGGTGCCTGGCGCCAATCCTGGCGCCATCTGCATTCCTTTTTGCGTAGCTTAACAACTCGGTGTTTTTTTCCTGTTTTTCTCGCAAATCTTGGATTTATTCAGCTTTTCATGGCTTCTTCGTCTTCGTTGACCTCGGATAAGTTGAGTATAGTGTCTGTTATGTATAAATGTAGGCTCTTGGTAAAATTTTGAGTGATTAATAGGATTAATCTTTGATACAAGAGCCGTAGCCTACCAGAGGTGTCCTGGACACTGTCACTCGCTAGGTATAAATTAGTTAGTCAGAGTGACATTCCTGGTTGTTTTGCTTAATAAAATTTAGCTATTAGCTTTACATAGGATTTCCTTTCGTGCTTAGTATTATTTGGCGAAGTATTCGCCATTCTGGCCTACGCTAGGCCATGTAGCCTAGTCGTTTGGTCCTAGTACTTAATGCATGATTATGGTTTTTCCGAGTGTAATTAAAATTTTATTGAAGCTTTAGGCTATATTTTATACATTTTAGACTGTGTGGAATATTTCCAAGATTGTATACGTGAGAGTTTCGGTGAATTAGGTAATCGATTCTCTTGGTGCCTAGGCTAATTGCTTATGGAGCCTTAGTATACTTTATTATACTCCCCGGTTGCTTTCTTTTCTTCGGAGAAGGTATGCAATCCCTTTCCCTCTGTTTAAGCCTTGGGCTTATCCCTAAGTGGTTTTTTCCGAATTTATTTTCGATAAAACTATACTAGGGTGTTACTGTACCTTCCTGTTCCAGCAGAGTCTGGTTCAAAGAGGGACAGAACAACAGAGTTTTTAGTCTGAGTCCGTGTTGTTTGGCTTGGGGCAGAGTCTCCCTCGCTGACCTAACACTTACAAAGGAGCTGAGCTCCCTTAGGTCACTGTCGAAGGTTTCTGTAGTTATGATTCCTTCTTGTGTGATCGACCAGACTAAGTCCTGTTGCTGTTCTCGGGGAGGATAAATCTTCCCTTGGGAGTTGCAACGCCTTCCTTGCTTTGGTGCTCTGGAAGCTGGCAGGTATTATACTACTGCGCTGGCCCTTTCCCTTAGATCTCCCTTAGGCTAAGACAGAGTTCTTGGCTGCGGGTGATCTGTCACTAAAGCAAGGTTGGCAGGACCCTCTTGTCCCTTCCCCCTCTATCTCCGTAATGGCCTAGCCATTACTGTACTGTACCTTGCCGGCCGGCAGAGCTGGCCGGCAGGGGTATTACTGTACCATATGTCATTCTACTTCTGGACCTAGTATAGGTTGGGATATGGATTGACTAAGCCCATTGCCGGCCGGCAGAGACGCTGGGACGGCAAGGGTCTTATGTTTTCGAGTGCTGCCCGGACCTCTCTTGGTCCCTCATCCATGCCTGCCGGCAGAGCCGGACGGCATTGGTCAAGGAAGCCTGAATTAAGTTTCTCCCCTTCCTTATATGCACTCTTTCGGTTGCCGGGCTTGGGGGGTTGTGTACACTCTTATCCCGGCATCCATTCTATTTTCTTCTAGTGCTGTACCTGTCCCGGCAGCCGGCCTATGAGGCCGGGCAGGGGTAGTCTTCTGGTTCTTTTGCTGCGGCTGGCATCGGTCTTGTACCTTTGCCGGCCGGCTTATGTCAGTCCTTGTCTGCCGGTCACCAAGAGTGTGGCCGGCAGCTGGGTACTACCTTGTGTAGTTGCTGGCCGGCAATCATTGCCGGCCAACACTGGCTGTTGCTGGCCGGCAGCTGCTGCCGCCGGCACAGGCATTTTGATCCAGAGGGCTGCCGCCCTATAGCTGGTAAGTAGTATACTTTAAAGCTAATTGTGGTGTGTGCCGGCCGGCAAAGGCAGGCCGGCACACATCCTCCTATACTGTACTAGTATTCTTCTGTATAGCATATACAGTAGGAAGAAAACTATAGTAAAAGTTTAGGTACAGCACTGTATCTTCTAACACTATTGTGTTTTCTTACACAGCCCTTTGCTGTTGCCCTCAGACAGGAAGCAGAGTTCTTCCCCGTCTATTATCCAGGATTTTTTAAAATCATTGCCTAGGTGTGAGCTCCACCTGTTTCCTCTGGAAACCTTGCATTGGTTACTCTAGTAGAGATAAACCATTTTGATTTTATTATCTGGAAGGCTGCAACAATGGGTTGTGAGGGAAACACAAGTGTGTGTCTTTCATTTATGAATTGTTATGCTATACAATGCATATCCTGTGATACATAGTTCACTTGATACTCATGGAAATTCTTCTCTTTACAGGAGGACCCTCCGAAGTGCGGAAATGTTTTCTGCAATGTCCGCAGCAAGAACCTCTGCGGACATGAGTGTTGTAGGAGACACGCAGCATGCGCTGTCTCCAAGGATGATCTCCAGTATTGGGACCCTCAGGTATGTACTGTATGCACTAACCTGATTACTGAGGCTTTTGACTCCCCTAGAACGGCGGAATCAAGGGATATAGCTAGGGAAAAAGCTTCGTACTTGGGTAAGGGGCTTCAAGAAGAACACCTCTGGCCCTTATCTTCCAAGTGAGAAGATGAGGCGTATCTTTTTCCCCAGGCATCAGCTGAGGCAGTGATTCCCCAGCCTCAAGAGGAGATCCTTCAAGATCAAGTCCAGGTGGACGAGGAAGTCGCAGATGCGATGCAAGACATCCAGTTGTGTGACAGGATGTCTGACCTGGACGATCGTTTGGAAGAAGACCTCCTGGCAGAAGGTCAGGATCAAGTTCAAACCCCGGATGTCGTAGAGGATGAGGTCGACGAGGTGTCGGCTACTCCGGTTCAGATGCCGGAGCCTATCCCCTCAACATCGGCTGGCCTCCCAGTAGAACTGGGACAGGCCCTCTCTTCGATTGTTGGAATGATCCAACAAATGCAGAAGGAGAATCAGGAGAAGGCGGCTGCAATGGAACTGCGTATGCAGTCCCTGGCAGAATCACATGGGCCCCGGAAAAGGCTCAATGTGAAAGACCTTCCCATATGCTCAGATGCTAACCCATGGAGGTATGCTGAGCACATGCCGATGACGACTGGAAAGATCGTCATCTCGGATAAGCTGGGTTCAGTTCCCCTAGAGGAGGTAGAATTCTGGCCCAGCAAGGCATCATATCCGGACTGCTATGTCCGGCTGAGAAAAGAACCAGCTTCAAGGGAGGAGACAGAGCCGAAGGAGGTCATTGTTATGGACCACGCTAAGGCTCAAGCCCTACTTTCATCCTCGATGAAAGAGAGGGGCTTCTTGAATTCGAAGGTAGCTGCATTGAGCAAGAAGCTCCCTTCGTTTGTGTCCTCTCCTGATAGAGCCTTCCCCTTTTTACAGAAAGGGTTTGCGGCTGTCCTAAAGGCAGTCGAGGCCGGCAAGCCTTGCCCCTCCCTGGAGGAGTGTAAACCCTTGTCGCTGGCTCTACCTATGGACCACAAAGACTGGAAGGATGTCCATCTGACATTCTCAGTGGGAAAGTTGGAGGCTGATATTGCCGGACGGCAATTCGGCGAGGACCTCCCCAAGCTGTCCGAATCTCTTTTACGAAGAGAGTTCGAGACAAAAGAAAGACTGGCTGCCTCAATGTCTCATCAGACTACTCTCGAGACGATGGCAAGTGACCCCAAGGTCCATGAAATGTTCATGGTAGTGGCTAAGTCTCACTTAGCCACAGTGACGAAGGACCTTTATAGCTTCGTCAAGGCAAGGAGAGCTTGCAGGGAGTTCGTGTTCACCGGGGCTTCGGTGAGACACGAGCCAAGGAAGTTAATCTCCTCCAACATTTGGGGAAAAGACCTTTTCCCTACCGATGTGGTCAAAGAGGTTGTTGATAAGGCCGCCGTGGAGAATAGAAATCTTCTCCAGAAGTGGGGCCTGGCTATCAAAAGAAAATCTTCCCCGGATGAGGGTCCTCAACCAAAGAGGAAGAATATGAAGACTAGGCTACCATCTCGGCCAGCCAAGCCTTATAGACAGCAACAGCAACTGCAATTGCCTTTGCCTCCAGTGCCCCAGATGGTGGCACAAACCCCGACTGCCTTTCAGTGGGTACCCCAGGCGGTGCCAGGTCAGTCAACCACATTCGCCCCAACGTTCGAAGGACAGTCTTCTTCCTTTCGTGCAAAACCTAGAGGAGCAGCCAGAGGCTCGTCTAGGCGCCCCTCAAGGGGAAGGGGATTCAGAGGTGGTCGTGGTCAGGGAGGCAAGACCTCAGGACGGCAGTCCAAGTGAAATGATACCGGTAGGAGGGAGACTGATGAAATTTTGGGATCGCTGGACCTTCGATCCCTGGGCCCAAAGCCTACTCAAGAATGGACTGGGTTGGAGCTGGTACAGCACTCCACCCCCATGCCTTCGGTTTTTCCAACACTCCACCCCCATTTTGGAGGAGTACGTTCAAGAACTGTTGGAGAAAAATGTGATCCGAAAGGTGAAGTCCATCAAATTCCAAGGGAGGCTGTTTTGTGTTCCCAAGAAAGACTCGGAAAAGCTCAGAGTCATTCTGGACTTGTCACCACTCAACAAGTTCATAGTGAATTGCAAATTCAAGATGCTAACACTGCAACACATAAGGACCTTACTGCCCAAGAGGGCATACTCAGTCTCTATAGACTTGTCAGACGCCTATTGGCACATTCCAATCAGCCGTCGACTCTCCCCCTACCTAGGGTTCAGGCTACAACGGAAACTGTACGCCTTCAGAGCCATGCCATTCGGGCTAAACATAGCCCCAAGGATTTTCACGAAGCTTGCGAGCGCAGCTCTCAAACAATTACGCCTAAAGGGAATTCAGGTAGTAGCCTACCTGGACGACTGGCTGGTGTGGGCAGCATCCGAGACCGAATGCTTGCAAGCTTCCAGTCAGGTGATCCAGTTCCTAGAGTACCTAGGCTTCAAGATCAACAAGAAAAAGTCTCGACTTTCTCCATCCCAAAAGTTCCAGTGGCTGGGAATCCACTGGGACCTTTTGTCACACAGTTTCTCCATCCCAATGAAGAAAAGGAAGGAGATAGCGGGCTCTGTCAAGAGACTTCTAGATTCCGAAAGGATATCAAGACGCGAACAGGAGAGGGTACTAGGCTCTCTCCAGTTTGCTTCAGTGACAGACCCAGTGCTAAGAGCACAGCTAAAGGATGCAACCGGAGTTTGGAGAAGGTATGCATCAAACGCGCGAAGAGACCTGAGAAGACCAGTGCCGCCTCGGCTACGTACTCTTCTCAGACCTTGGTCCCAAGCCAGACATCTAAAGAAGTCTGTTCTTCTTCAGCCACCTCCCCCGTCGTTGACGATTCACTCAGACGCCTCAAAGGAGGGATGGGGAGGTCACTCTCATCGGAAAAAAGTCCAGGGGACTTGGTCCAAGCTATTCAGGACCTTTCATATAAACTTTCTAGAAGCTATGGCAGTGCTCCTTACCTTAAAGAAAGTCTCCCCGCGTCACTCGATCCACATAAGATTGGTGACAGACAGCGAGGTGGTTGTGAGATGCTTGAATCGACAAGGGTCGAGGTCACCACCTCTCAACCAAGTGATGTTAGCCATTTTCCGATTGGCGGAAAAGAAGAAGTGGTACCTGTCGGCAGTTCACCTTCAAGGAGTCCGCAATGTGACAGCGGACGCTCTATCCAGGTTCACACCGATAGAGTCGGAATGGTCCTTAGACGCAGGATCATTTTCCTTCATTCTGAATCAAGTCCCAGAACTGCAAATAGACCTCTTTGCGACGAAAGACAACAAGAAGTTGCCCCTGTACGTGTCCCCGTACGAGGACCCCTTAGCGGAAGCAGTGGACGCAATGTCCCTCGACTGGAACAGATGGTCCAGGATTTATCTGTTCCCTCCTCACAACCTTCTGTTGAGGGTCCTCAACAAACTGAGATCCTTCAAGGGGGTAGCGGCAATAGTGGCCCACAAGTGGGCGAACAGCATGTGGTTCCCCTTGGCGTTGGAACTACAGATGAAGTTCGTGCCGCTACCACATCCAGTTCTGACCCAGCGAGTCCAGAAGTCGACTGTCTGCGCTTCATTACAGAAAACCCAGACCCTGCAGCTCATGATTTTCTCGCCCTAGCGGTGAGAAAGCGCTTCGGGATTTCGAAAGCCAGCATAGACTTCCTAGAGGAATACAAGTGCAAATCGACTAGAAGGCAATATGAGTCATCTTGGAGAAAATGGGTGGCCTTTGTAAAGGCAAAGAATCCGCAGGAGATCTCAACAGATTTCTGCTTATCTTTCTTCATCCATCTCCATGGCCAAGGATTGGCAGCTAACACGATTTCAGTGTGTAAATCGGCTTTGATGAGACCCATTTTATTTGCCTTCCAGATCGACCTAGGTAACGAGATCTTTAATAAAGTTCCGAAAGCCTGCGCTAGGCTCAGACCTTCAGCACCTCCAAAGCCCATCTCATGGTCTTTAGACAAAGTTCTTCATTTCGCCTCCTTGTTGAGCAATGAAGAATGTGCGTTAAAGGATTTGACGCAAAAAGTTATTTTCCTATTTGCACTCGCGTCCGGGGCCAGGGTTAGTGAGATCGTAGCCCTCTCGAGAGAGGCAGGTCGTGTTCAGTTCCTGGATGGGGGGGAGCTGAACCTGTTTCCGGATCCTACGTTTCTCGCCAAGAATGAGTTACCCACCAACAGGTGGGGTCCCTGGAGAATCTGTCCTCTGAAAGAAGATGCATCTCTATGTCCAGTAGAATGCCTAAAGGTCTATCTTCGTAGAACTTCAGACTTCAAGGGTAGTCAACTATTCAGGGGAGAAACATCAGGCTCAAATTTATCTCTGAATCAACTCAGAGCGAAAATGACATATTTTATTCGCAGAGCGGATCCTGACAGTACACCCGCAGGTCACGATCCGAGGAAAGTTGCCTCATCCCTAAATTTCTTTAATTGTATGGATTTTGAACATCTCCGTTCATACACGGGCTGGAAGTCTTCCAGGGTGTTCTTTCGCCACTATGCGAAGCAAGTAGAGGAACTTAAGAGATCTGTGGTAGCAGTGGGTCGTGTAGTTAACCCTACTGTTTAACTCTGCGAGGAACAGTGGTCTTAATTGGGACGATTAAGTCCAGGGTGAGTGTGTAGGTACATACTGTACTACAAACAAAATGAGGGCACCAAGTGCCCATATAGACTGTTCCTTCCTTCAAAGGTGAACCTTGCATAAGTTCAGACATGTGTGCCAAGCGTTTCTAACGCTAATGTGATTGATTTGTAATACAGATTTTTTATGACTTGATACCTTGGTATCTCATTAAAGTGGTGTTTAATGGTTTTTCTTTCAGATAAACAAGTTCTGTTTACTATCATACTTATGCTTAAAGTTTTGGGTTACCCTCTTTTATATAAATATATATATTTGTAGTTAACCTGTCTGTTTATTATCTGTCAATAAACTTGTTCTTGAGAACCTTGCGTCTCTTTCACCTGTGTCAATTTATTGGTATAATTGAGCATTTTAATTCTATGTATCTTATCTGGGATAATTCTGATAGAATTGTTCTGTTTTGCAAGCTATGTTGCATTGGTTTATGTAAGTCCCCTAATGGGAGGACTCCGTCCCATAAAGGGACGAGGGCGGTTTTATTAGTTTCTTCCTATGCGGATATAAACCTTTGTCCAATACAAGTATTGTGCGGATGACTGGTCAATATATTGACGCAGTGGTTCTATACAAACTATGCTTTACTTAATATAGGGCGAGACCACTATATTAGCTTGCCTGGTATTCATACATAGATATATGTACTCTTCGAGACTTTCCAGAGTCTAGTAGGACTCTTCCCTGTAGGGGGCAGGAAGCTCTAACATAGTTTATAGTTAGTTGAAAAGATGTATAACGGTAACATCTTAGGTCTCTAGGTCTAGTCGACCGGGAATAAATATCTCCGGGGAGTACGGCACGTTCTGAGAATCCACAGATACAGTAATGCTCTGGTACACTTCCATCAGGACGACATGGCTTGAGCCCAAAAAACGGATTTTGAGCGAAGCGAAAAATCTATTTTTGGGTGAGATAGCCATGTCGTCCTGATGGACCCGCCCTTGCCTTTCTAAGAAAGGGCTGTAGGACCCCTCCCTACATACAGTATCTGTAGCACCTCGTGTACGCTACAAGGAATACAGATGGCGCCAGGATTGGCGCCAGGCACGCATACGAATCGGGGGATAGGGAAGCCTTGGGAGCGGCTCCCCTTTTTCTTTCCCGAATTCGTATCTCGTCAATCTCCCTCCTACGAGACGAATCTCTGTTCAGGTCGTAGATTGCCATGTGACGTGTCTAGAATACGTCCTCTGATATGTCGCGATATCCCTTTCACGAGGGATACTCGCTCCAGGAGTTAGAATTCTGGTACCTTAAGGTAAATTCTCTGGGAATATCGCCGTAGTTGTAATATACCCTAGGAAGCTACCCTATAGGAACTTCCATCAGGACGACATGGCTATCTCACCCAAAAATAGATTTTTCGCTTCGCTCAAAATCCGTTATATATATATATATATATATATATATATATATATATATATATATATATATATATATATCCAAATCAATAAACAAGCTAAAACCCCAAGATATTCGTTAACACAATCAGACCAAAATTGAGGAAACACTAAAGAAAGGAAGAAGCATCAAATTGATGATAAGAAGACTTGGAACAGGGCTCCAACAAATGTTTGTTTTCAAGGATGAAAATGGAAATGTTATCCACTATAGAGATAGAGTAGTAACTATTGCAGAGGCTTTCTATACAATAGTGATGTAAGAAATAACTTCACCAATAGAAATAATGAAACACAGAGTATGACAAATCTCTACGCATGGAATTTATTACCAATGAGAAAGCTTTCCATTTTGTCAAAACCTCAGCGTTAGTGAAAGCCCTTCAAAAAAAAAAAAAAACAAGGAATAGAAAAATCTAATGTTAGGACACTTGAGGATATATAAGTAATACGGAAATTTTAAAACTACATGGAGATAGTCATAAAATCCCAATCGAGATAGTTTTCAAAAATTAACATTGGGAAAATATAGGAATTATATATATATATATATATATATATATATATATATATATATATATATAGGAATAGGCCTATATATCTCGTGAGAAAATGAATGAGGGGGAAGCAGCACAAAATGAAAGGAAATAATTTGTTTCGGCTGATTGGTCATAATTAGTATAAAAATATGCAAATCACGTGGTAATGGCATCTCCATAAACGATTCCTTACAATTCCCTTGAAAAAAAATTGATAGGTGATCTCCCGTTGATTTCATATATCATTATTATAGCTGGGCATTAACCTTTAGCAGAAAATCATAGCATTCCATTCCTTCTTGTCATTCAAGTTTATTAGATTCCTGGAATCTTTTGAGAGTAAAGATCTCAAAACATACGACGGTATATTTCATTTCTTTATATCTATAGGCCTAGAAGTACCAAAGTGATTTGACTCATATAATATAAAAGTGAAACTTCTACTTAGTATTTTCACTAAAACTTAAATCATCGTCTTATATTCGTCCAAAGAAAAAGAAAACACTATTAATTGTTAAGGAAACATCCTTACCCTATCAGCTACCATAATAATAATACTTTTTAATCACAATATGCCTCTTTGTACTGAACAAATAATAATTAAATCAGATCTAATATTACTTCTTTATTTCTAATAAATAAACCTCACGCCAGGCACCCAAAAGGAAATTAGCACTAAGCCCAATATTCAAAGAAAATTATTAGGAAGAGAAAACTATTAAATTGATAAAATGTATCACAGAGATTTTTATTGTCACTAAGTTTATTCCTTTCAACTGCATTTTCAAAAATCTAACTAGAAATTCTATTTAAAGCTTATTTAACATTATTATTATTACTTGCTAAGCTACAACCAGAGTTGGAAAAGCAGGATGCTATAAGCCCAGGGGCTCCAACAGGGAAAATAGCTCAGTGAGGAAAGGAAACAAAGAAAAATAAAACATTTCAAGAAGAACAGCAAGATTAAAATAAATAACTCCTATATAAACTATAACAAACTTTAATAAACCAAGAGGAAGAGAAACAAGATAGAATTGTGTGCCCGAGTGTACCCTCAAGCAAGAGATCTCCAACCAAAAAGACAGTGGAAGACCATGGTACAGAGGCTATGGCACTACCCAAGATCTAATGGTGGTACCCGCACATATCAAAGCTGGAAAAGCAACAGGGAAAAATAGCCCAGTGAGGAAATTCAAGCCAATGAAATTTATACCAGTTATCCAGTCATTATGCCGTATAAAAGAGTAAGTTTACTTTAAAGTGCCATGGATTTAGTCCTGGTATGGAATAAATTGATATCATTTATTCATAATATACCGGATGATTCTATAAATACTTAGGCGTGTGTTTTCTTATGTAAAGGGCATTCGGTTCAGCTCATTCAAATCTAAAGATAAATTAATGTTTACCATAGGATATACGAAAAGAAATATCACATCCCCCAACAACAACAAAAATTGATGGAACGATAAAATTTTACGTACGAAAATGTTGGAGTGATCGTACATGAGCTACAAGTATATACACGAAAACAATATATATATATTGTGAGGACAACAAGACGAGCAGAGAGAGAGAGAGAGAGAGAGAGAGAGAGAGAGAGAGAGAGAGAGAGAGAGAGAGAGAGAGAGAGAGAGACAATTTACTGAACATGCAACGGTCACTATATTACAGAGAGCCCGGAAGGGAAACTTCCCCAACTGCCAAAATCATTTGTGTTTTCATTCAAATATAAATTATAAATATCATGGCGGTAGCCTCATGAAATATACATTATTATACATTAAAATAAAGCTCTCAAAGAGCGCAACGTCATTATACAAAAATCCACTCTGTGGAGTAAATAATAGTTACAATATACAGAAAAGTGTCCAGGGGGGAGGGAGAGAAAACACGGCGGGTAAGACAATGTCCTTACAATATATATATATATATATATATATATATATATATATATATATATATATATATATATATATATGCACACACACAAGAATGCAAGTGCATGCACATGTTCATTTACATATCTATTAAACAAAAGAAATGAAAAAAACACATGAACATCTATAGGTGTAAAGCAAATTAAAGAAAGACTTTTTCAGGCTGGTACTCACTCTTATATGTAGAAAAACAGGCAGCTCGAAGCCAAACGTCACTTTTAATTTCATTCATAAGTTTCAGATTTTACAACTAATTCACAAATATCCGATGTATTGACACAACGTACATCTTGCGCTGTTTACATTTTCTCTATATTACGTTTTTATCTTACATCGTCATGTTAAAATAACGTAAAAACAACAAGAACTATGATAAAAATCACCTCTCGATACTCAATTTTCAAAAGAAAGTGCTTTTGCTATGAATTCACTTATAAATACACCTATTATTTCATAACTGGTGATTCTTATTATCATTTAAAACTTATATTATTATTCTACTACGTTTTTATCCCATAATAATCTATAATGATGACGAAAATCACGAGGTAGTCACACAGCAACCGAAATTAACAACAATGAGTGAGTCTGAGTTTCGTCTGACAACTTTTCCCGGGGAAATTCTTGCTTCTTCTACGTCATTAACATTCTAACCAATTAGGTAAGAGGATTATGATGACGTCATTGTGATGTCATCATCATTTGACCAATGAGATGTTTCCTACTGGCGAAGGAAATATGTCTGTATCAGCATGCATTTCAAATCAGGCGACAAGTCTCTTCGCCTTGTTACTGATCTTAATATATGTTTTATACATTATTTATATATATATATATATATATATATATATATATATATATATATATATATATATATACATGGACATGGGTAGGACATATAATGAGAATGACAGATAACGGACATCAAGAATAATAAAATGGGTTCCTAACATTATAAAAGAAGCAGGAGAAGGAAGAGAAGACGATGGATTACCGAACTGAGAAAGTTTGTGGGTGTCGACTGATATAGAAAGACCATAAAGAGTAAAGAAATGCTCATAAGTCTCTCTCTCTCTCTCTCTCTCTCTCTCTCTCTCTCTCTCTCTCTCTCTCTCTCTCTCTCTCTCAGTTATGGATACTAAAAATTTGAAAATTCGTATATACAATTTAGTATATATATATATATATATATATATATATATATATATATATATATATATATATATATATATATATATATATATATATATATATATATATATATATATCTGTTGAATAATATTTTTCATAATTCTGACCATCCTTTACATTCAGATCTCCCTGGACAATTCTATCCTGTTCGTAATACTAGGCAGGCAGTTAATTCTAATAGCCAGGCCTTCTCCATCATGTGGCTCAATACTACACAGTATTCTAGAAGTTTTATTCCAGCTGTGACCAAGTTGTGGATTGATCTTCCTAATCGGGTAGTTGAATCAGTAGAACTTCAAAAGTTCAAAGTTGGAGCAAATGCTTTTATGTTGACCAGGCTGACATAAGTCCTTTTAACGTTTATATATCAAATATCTGTTTTAATGTTTAAAAAATATTTGATTTTAATTTTTCATTACTTCTTATATCGTTTCTTTATTTCCTTATTTCTTTTCCTCACTGGGCGATTTTTCCTTGTTGGAGTCCTTGTGCTTATAGCATCTTGCTTTTCCAACTGGGGTTGTAGCTTAGCTAGTAATAATAATAATAATAATAATAATAATAATTATAATATATATATATGTGTGTGTGTGTGTATTTATATATTTATATATATAATTATCTTTCAATATATATATATATATATATATATATATATATATATATATATATACATATATATATATATACATATATATATACATATATATATATATATATATATATATATATATATATATATATATATATATATATATACAGTATATATGTATATATATACATATATATGTATATACCAATTGAGTTTGTGAATAGTCATTACAAAAAAAAGTGAGAGTTACTATAAAGGGAACGAAGATCTGATAAAAAAGGTTTGTACAATATCACCAACATCGCCATCTATGTATGGAACTATTAAAACTCATAAGCCAAATTGTCCAGCTAGGCCAATAATAATAATAATGATAATAATAATAATAATAATAATAACAATATAATGATACGTCTGGTCACTCACAGCAAACCCCAAGCTACAACCCTAGTTGGAATATCAGGATGCCATAAACCAACGACTCCAACAGGGAAAAATAGCCCAGTGAGGAGAGGAAATAAGGAAATAAATAAACTACAAGAGAGATAATGAACAATTGGAATGTAATATCTTAAGAATAGTAACAACATTAAAATAAATCTTTCATATATAAACTATAAAAACTAAATAAAATAAGAGAAATAAGATGGGATAGTGTGCCCGATTGTACCCTCAAGCAAGAGAACTCTAACCCAAGACAAGAAGAAGAAGAAGAAGAAACACTCAAAGTATATTTGAATAATATTAATCGAAAGGAAACAATGAAATATCAACAATTGTGTCATGAAATAATAGAATTAACGCAGGAAGGAAAACAATAAAAGAAATGAGTTTCCCGGTCAGGCCACGAGTAACGGTCTCTCTATCTCTCTCTCTCTCTCTCTCTCTCTCTCTCTCTCTCTCTCTCTCTCTCTCTCTCTCTCTCTCTCTCTCTTCTTACCTTAGATTTGAAACCTTGTATATACAATAGTTTATATGTCGACTTTTTGATACCTTATGTATATATTTCCTTTTTTTTCTCTCAAATATAGTTTTTTAACTACATGTCAAAGCTTTAGCACTTTATAATAAAAACGAAATATTGCTAAAGGATGGAAGAATAATTGAAAAAGAGAGAGAGAGAGAGAGAGAGAGAGAGAGAGAGAGAGATTCTGGGTGCTTAGACGAAAACAATTGCCACATGGTGCCAAATATCAAAATAATATTCTGCTTCAAGACTGAAATTGGATTTAACGAGCTAAAAATGGTTTAATTTTAATCAACATAAACCTTTCTTACGGCGTTGAATTGTATTTGATACTTGACTTTCATATAAATTGAATTAATCACTAAATTGTTTTGAACATGTGGCACACCTTGTCTTAACCGTTTGCATCCAAATAAATAGTTTCCTGTATGAGGTTCCTCATCCGATATCATTATCAAAACAATAAGAGACACTTTAGCTGTGGTAAGCAGCTCTTCTAAGAGGACACTCCAAAATCAAACCATTGTTCTCTAATCTTGGGTAGTGCCATAGCCTCTGTACCATGGTCTTCCACTGTCTTGGGTTAGAGTTCTCTTGCTTGAGGGTACACTCGGGCACACTGTTCTATCTTATATCTCATTTCTCTTCCACTTGTTTTGTTAAAGTTTTTATAGTTTATAAAGTGATATTTATTTTAGTATTGTTGCTCTTCTTAAAATATTTTATTTTTCCTTGTTTCCTATCCTCACTGAGCTATTTTCCTTGTTGGAGCCCCTGGGCTTATAGCATCCTGCTTTTCCAACTAGGGTTGTAGCTTAGCAAGTAATAATAATAATAATAATAATAATAATAATAATATCACGCAAGCACAATTATACTAAGATCTCTTTTAGAAAAAATCCTTATTATTTTATTAACTTCTGACAGTACTTTAGGAACTATGACCTCTAATACAGGGTCTTTAGAATTAAGTTTAGTGAAAGATTGAAAAATAGCAAATTAGACAATGGCTAGGTTAAGTCAAATTTGGAAATCGAATGGCTTGAAATTACATATAAAAATCAGACTATATATCAGTTTAGTGAGACCGATGTTACTACAGGGATGTAAGTCATGGTATGACAACGAAACAAGAGAGAGAGAGAGAGAGAGAGAGAGAGAGAGAGAGAGATAAGTATGGTATGAATTACTTTATAGGACAAAGAAACGCATCATTAGCCTAAAGCAGCAGAGCAACAAATAAGTGAATAAAACAGTAACCAAGGAAAAGATAACCACTTAAGCCAACCGCATTGGCCCCCCCCCCCCCTCCAAGCACCGGCCACAATCCTCCCTCAACCCCCCCCCCCCCCCCCCCCGAGCACCTGCCACAAACCTCCCTCAGACACCACAACAAACAGATGAGGTTGAATCTAGAGTTCTGGACTTCTGGTTCGAAGCGAGACGAAAACTTCCTCTCTCTTTCTTGTTGTATAGAGCAACCCCGTTATTACGAACATCACACCGTTCACCTTCATCTAAAGCATTCGAAATAAATCAAAGAAATGCCTTATGAATTATATAGAGGATGAGATACGCTACAATAATCATAAAACACACAAAGTTACAAAGTAAAACAAATAATAAACTTACCCTTTGGAAATGATGGGGACAAATTGTATATACATCCATCACGTGTCACTGCTATAAGATAACTGACCGTAAGGCAGTAGTGTCACGCACGGCCTACCGGGCCTAACGGGACGAGGGAGACGGGAGTCGAGGGACAGGCGACAGCATCAGGTCCCTAAGGCTATCTTGATGTCCGTGAGAATTAGGTTTTTAATAAAGTTTTGAAATAAGTAGTCATTAGGAGTGCTAATAGATACTGGAAAATATATAGTCAAACAAAGTCTGTTTTAAGGCAGAGATTCTGAATGAATAAACCCTCGCTTTATATGTTAATACTTTTCGGGAGAGAGTTTTCAAGTCCGTGAGAGTTAGCAGACGAAATGGACCCCCTTGACTGTCCAGATAAACATGCATTTCTTGTCTCCTCTGTGTGTGTGTGTGCGTGCGTATAGATCTAAAAAAAAAACAAATTTCTTATCCTAACTATCTGGAAGACATTGTAAATATATTAATAAATGAATAAACAGGGGAATAACAAAAAATCCTGATACATATCGATTGATAATAATAATAATAATAATAATAATAATAATAATAATAATAATAATAATAATAATAGATGAAAGAATGAAAGATACAGATAATGATACAATTAAAACTTGATTGAAGTGAAATATTTAAATATATATATATATATATATATATATATATATATATATATATATATATATATATATCCTGTTTTGAAATGCATTTTGTGTTTTGATAAAAAAGGCAAAAATATATATACATTCTGGCTTGAGATAATCTATTTTAATTATTCATTACTTCTCTTGTATA
Source organism: Palaemon carinicauda (assembly GCF_036898095.1). Lineage (NCBI taxonomy): Eukaryota > Metazoa > Arthropoda > Malacostraca > Decapoda > Palaemonidae > Palaemon > Palaemon carinicauda. The sequence goes on along the minus strand of NW_027168847.1, from coordinate 37,116 downwards.
GTTTTATTTCCTTATATCCTTTCCTCACTGAGCTACTTTACCTTGTTTAAGTCATTGGGCTTATAGCATCTTGCTTTTCCAACTAGGGTTGTAGCTTAGCTTATAGTAATAATGATAATAATAATGTGAGGGAGTATTGACGCAAAGGGCCTCGGTTAGATTTCGCCAGTTGTGAGATAATATATATATATATATATATATATATATATATATATATATATATATATATATATATATATATATATGTGTGTGTGTATATATATATATATATATATATATATATATATATATATATATATATATATATATATGATTTTGTCCAAACTGCCTCCCAGTTCTTACACCCTTCTAACTCTATGCTAAGAGAGAGAGAGAGAGAGAGAGAGAGAGAGAGAGAGAGAGAGAGAGAGAGAGAGAGAGAGAGAGATCCAGCTATCAGTTATTATGTCTTGAAGTTTATTCTTTCCTATTAGTCTCTCTCTCTCTCTCTCTCTCTCTCTCTCTCTCTCTCTCTCTCTCTCTCAACGCAGATTCGACTGAAGAAATCCTTAGAAATATAAATACACCTTTATTTTCTTATTTCCTTTCTTCACTGGGCTACTTTTCCCTGTTGGAGCCCTTGGGCTTATAGCATCTTGCTTTTCCAACTAGGGTTGTAGTTTAGCAAGTAATAATAATAATAATAATGATAATAATAATAATATTAATAATAAAACGTTGGCCTGCACTTAATACTATCATTATTACAAGCCAAGCTACAACCTTAGTTGGAAAACCAGGAAGCTATAAGCTCAAAGGGCCCCAACAAGGAAAAAAATAGCCCAATGAAGAAAGCAACCAATGAAATAAATAAACAACAAGAGAGGTGATATTCAAAATGTATTGAGACTAGTGACAACGTTGAAAAAGAGCTGTCATATATAAACTAAGAAGAGACTTGTGTCCGCCTGTTCAACATAAAAACATTTTACTAACATACAAAACATGCAGTGTATTATAATCGGTATCACATTAAAATGTGTCATTTACAGGCTTAACAAATAATTAAAATTTGACCGCCAAAATTGAAACGCCATCAACCGTCATCGGTTTTATTTCCCCCTCTAACCGAGCCATACCAACATACGCACACACAAACACATGATCCAACTTCGCGCTTTTATTATTATTATTATTATTATTATTATTATTATTATTATTACTTGCTAAGCTACAACCCTAGTTAGAAAAGCAAGATGCTATAAGCCCAGGGCCCCAACAGGGAAAGTAGCCCAGTGAGGAAAGGAAACAAGGAAAAGTTAAATATTTTGAGAACAATATTTTCCTACATAAACTATAAAAACTTATCAAAACAAAAAGAGAAATTAGATAGAATAATGTGCCCGAGTGTACCCTCAAGCAAGAGAACTCTAACCCTATTATTATTATTATTATTATTACTTGCTAAGCTACAACCCTAGTTGGAAAAGCAGGATGCTATAAGGCCAGGGGCTCCAACAGGGAAAATAGCCCAGTGAGGAAAGGAAACAAGGAAATATTAAATATTTTAAGAACAGTAACATCAAAATACACATTTCCTACATAAACTATAAAAAAAAACTTAAAACAACACAAGATGAGAAATTATATAGAATAGTGTGCCCGAGTGTACCCTCAAGCAAGAGATCTCTAACCCAAGACAATGGAAGACCATGGTACAGAGGCTATGGAACTACCCAAGACTAGAGAACAATGGTTTGATAAAATATATAGCATATTGCCACAGAATATTACGTAATCATATTCATTTATTCATATTTCAGAATTATATAATTCAAGACCATATTTTGTAGTAGTCGAAAAAGATGTTTATTTATTATAATAGTAGTTTAACATTTGGTTCATTATATATATATATATATATATATATATATATATATATATATATATATATATATATATATATATATATATAATTTCAGTATATTATATTTTAAGTTTTTATGTAGTGAAGTCAACAGAACATCATCTCGGGAGTTTCATGATCAAACGATTCGATTTTAGAACGAAACATTCTGGGAAACAGTGGATATAAATATAGCATTTCGTTGTGATTCGAATTTTTCTTTTCATTTCGTTTTTAAAGAACGTGGTTTTGAAAATAATCTTCCTTCGTTGTTTTAAAGGTTTAAAAGTCACTCATGAATGGCAGAGGCAAGGGACAGTGACATTGCCCTATCGAGCAGGACAATGCCCTAGAGACTGACCTTATATAACATAAGATCAGCGGCCAAGAACCCTCTCCCCCAAGCTAGAACCAAGGAGGGCCAGGCAGTGGCTGCTGATGACTCAACAGATAGACCTATAGGCTCTCCCAAAACCCCTCATCCTTTGCTCACAAGAATGGTGAGGTTGCGGAGACTACAAGAAACTATATATATATATATATATATATATATATATATATATATATATATATATATATATATATATATTATATATATATATCCCTTTCTGAGTGGTGATACCTTGACGTAGTAAAGGAGTTTGCCTATCATTATGATCAGCAAAGCTGTAAGGCTACTATTAAGGGGCCACCCATACTAGGTTGGTTTGCTGTGAGCGATCAGACCAAAGTCTCCTACCATCACCAATTTGCAGTGGCCAGCGTGGTGGTAAAAAGGACATGTCTGAGGCCGTTGTCCTGCTGTGGTCTGGAAACGGCTGCATTTGTTGTTGTTTAATTAAATTCATAAATACAGTTTGATTTTCTTGTTCTTATATTGTAATTGGAGAGAGAGAGAGAGAGAGAGAGAGAGAGAGAGAGAGAGAGAGAGAGAGAGAGAGAGAGAGAGAGAGCCTCTCTTATGTTCTTCATCTGAGTTGAGCGATATTTTCATATTATTTCGCCCAAAGGATTACATAGTTTTCCTCGGAATTGAGCGATAGTTTCATATAGCTTCGTCCTTTGGAATGTGAAAGAATGTCGAATGCTTCGCAGAGTTTTATGACTGAACATTTATGGTTCTGAGCGAAACATTGTGAGAAACAACTCAATGTTTAGTCAACATTTCCCACTGGAATAAAACTTTTCCATTTATTTTCGTCTCCTTCAGAGATTTATTCCCTATATTCCCTATAACGCTAAAGCGTAGTTTCTCGTTAGTCTCACTTGTTGCCAAATGTCAATGAAACGTCTACTGAAGTATTAGGGGGAATAAAGGTGTCAGCCGGAAATTTGGCATAGCTGGAATCATTCGTTTTGTTTAAAATACATATTTCTATATAGTTCATAATGTGTTATTCATTGTTATTTTCATTATATCATCTATATGATGTTCATCTTTATTATAAAATGCAAATTTTCAAATATATTTAAAATTATAGACCTATATATAGAAAACAATGACGTAGGCCTGGTTTTACTTATCAAATCCATTCACTTTATCCCAATCGCGCAGTAGCCCTATTTGGTGTTCGAATGTGTTTAATTCTAACTTCGACTCTGCATAAGTAGTTATTATATTTAAAGATAGGCGGTTTCAAGAATAGAATAGCCATATTTGAATCAATTAACTAAGAAATACACTATAATAAAGCACACATTACTAAAATAAAGTTTTTATTTATAAATTTAAATCTAAATTTTAAAAACGAAGCCGACGCCAAATCAAATCGAATGATTGGACTCGGAGACGAGAACTTCTTTTGACTTTTTCGCTGTGTGTTTGTGTTAAATCTCTCTCTCTCTCTCTCTCTCTGACGTAGTGGAAATTTGAATGACCTTAGGTTTAAAGGTTACTCATGAATGGCAGAGGCAAAGAACAGAACAATGCCCATAGAGAATGACCATATATAGACTTGATCAGTGCCCAAGCTAGGACCAGGGAGGGCCAGGCAATGGCTGCTGATGATCCCTCAGCGGGTAAACCTATAGGCTCCCTTAAACCCCCGATCCTTAGCTCACAAGGATGGTGAGGTTGCAGACACTACAAGAAACTATTGAGTTTGTCAATCTCAGTGTTGTCAGGTGTATGAGGACAGAGAAGAATCTGTAAAGAATAAGTCAGACTATTCGGTGTCTGTGTAGGAAAAGGGAAAGAACCGTAACTAGAGAGAAAGATCCAATGTACTACTGTCTGACCAGTCAAAGACCCCATATATCACTAGAAGAGTTGGAAACCCAGGCCTACATGGCTGAGGACTATGAAGCGTGAAATAGGAGATGGTGAATGGAGAAGTGTTAAATTATAAGCTCAAGATAAGAGATGGCTGATGAAATCTAACTGAGGCCCCTTTGCGTCAATAGGCGTAGGAGGAGATGATGATGATGATAATAGTTCCTCCTATGCCTATTGACGCAAAGGGCCTCGGTTAGATTTCACCAGTCGTCTCTATCTTGAGCATTTCATTCAATACGTCTCCATTCATCATCTACTTTGCTCTTCATAGTCCTCAGTCATGTAGACCTGGGTCTTCCAACTCTTCTTGTGCCTTGTGGAGCCCAGTTGAACGTTTGGTGAACTTATCTCTCTTGGGGAGTGCGAAGAGCATGCCCAAACCATCTCCATCTACCCCTCATCATGATCTCATCCACATATGGCACTCGAGTAATCTCTCTTATAGTTTCATTACTAACAATCTCCAATAGATTTGGTTAATTTGAGAATAAAGTCATTAAAAGGATATTGGGAGTTAAATATATATATATATATATATATATATATATATATATATATATATATATATATATATATATAGTATATACATATATATATATATATATATATATGTATATATATATATATATATATATATATATATATATATATATATATATATATATATATACTGTATATATATATATATATACAGTATATATATATATATATATATATATATATATATATATATATATATACAGTATATATATATATATATATATATATATATATATATATATATATATATATATATATATATGCTGTACATATATAAAACATTAACAAATGCAGCTTTTTCCAGTCCACTAAAAAAACAAAAGTCTCAGACATGTCCTTATTCATGTCTGGGGTTTGGCCAGTTTTCATCCCCACGCTGGCCAGCTGCGGAGAGAGAGAGAGAGAGAGAGAGAGAGAGAGAGAGAGAGAGAGAGAGAGAGAGAGCGGCTGTTATTGTTTTTAAATCATTCTATTTTAATTGTTCATTTCTTCCTATATCGTTTAATTATTTCCTTATTTCCTTTCCTCACTGGGCTATTTTTCCTTGTTTAAGCCATTGGGCTTATAGCATCTTGCTTTTCCAATTAGGGTTGTAGCTTAGCTAATAATAATAATAATAATAATAATAATAATAATAATAATAATCATCATCATCATCATCATCATTTTCATTCCACAACTGACCCAGGTGAATGTGACGGAAAGTGAGAGAAAAATATAATTATTATTACTTGCTAAGCTACAACCCTAGTTGGAAAAGCAAGATGCTATAAACCCAAGGGCTCCAACAGGGAAAATAGTCCTGTGAGGAAAGGAAACAAGGAAAAATAAGATACTCTAAGAACAGTAACATTAAAATAACTATTTCCTATATAAACTATAATAACTAAAACAAAACAAGAGGAAGAAAAATTAGACGTAATAGTAGGCCTATGCCCGAGTGTACCCTCAAGCAAGAGAACTCATGCAAGCTACAAACCTAGTTTGAAAAGCCGGGTGCTCTAAGGCCAGGGGCTCCAACAAGGAAAAATAGCCCGGTAAGGAAAGGAAATGAAATAAGGAAATAAATAAACAAGCGAAGTAACGAACAATTGAAATAAAAATATTCTAAGAACAGCAACAACGTTAAGAAAGATCTTCCGATTATAAACTTTAAAAACTTATATATCCAGCTATAGTGCAGGAAATAAAGCTAATAAAACTATTTATAGAATATCTATAACCAAGTAAAGTAAAGAAAATAAGGCTAATAAAACTATATATACAATATCTGTTCACTTCGAGATAGAACCTCTACTGATCTTGGTATATCACCCTCCTAGGGAAGAGAGTAACAGACTCTCTCTCTCTCTCTCTCTCTCTCTCTCTCTCTCTCTCTCTCTCTCTCTCTCTCGTCTCACAGGCTTCACGGTTCATCACCACCACGGTCATCAGGTCATCACCACCTCATCACCAAACCCTTCATTTCTCGCGAGCTGTTACCCGGCCTGCTTGGTCTACCCCACCTAGGGTCCTCCCAAGCCAAGAGGTCCCCCACCCCTACCTGACCCCACTCTCTCTCTCTCTCTTCTCTCTCTCTCTCCTCTCTCTCTCTCTCTCCTCTCTCTCTCTCTCTCTCAGCAATTATATACAATGATATGAATCATCTTATCATGAGCTGTTTGTTTTGCTGAAGCTAAACATCAACAATGATAGAATAATGTACCTTATGACTTACTGTCAGTCTGAAGCTCCCAGCAGAAAACAGGTTATGGCAAATCACGTCTTATAGGTCTACACATGAAGACGAATTTCCAGGCTTTCCAATATAATAAAATGCAAAATTTATTTAAAGAACGAAGAACATTTGGAATGAACACATCACTGCAGAGATGCTTGCTTCCATCTCTTTCTCTCTCTCTCTCTCCTCTCTCTCTCTCTCTCTCTCTCTCTCTCTCTCTCTCTGAAATTACCATAATTTTCCTGTTCATAACTACAACATGGCTATATTCAATTGTTTAAAATCTGCTCATGAATGGCAGAGGCAAGGGACAGTAACAATGTCCTAGAATCTTAGGAGCTGACCATATATACATATGATCAGAGCCCAAACCCCTCTCCACCCAAGCTATGACCAGGGAGGACAAGGCAATGGCTGCTTGTCACTTAGCAAGTAGACCTATAGGCTCCCCCAAATACCCCCATCCTTTGCTCACAAGGATGGTGAGGTTGCAGAAAGGGATTGCCTATCAATATGATCAGCAAAGCTGTAAGGCTACTATTTAGGGCCACTCATACTAGGTTGGTTTGCTGCGAGCGATCAGACCAAAGTCTCCCACCATCACCAATTTGCATTGGCCAGCGTGGTGGTAAAAAGGACATTGTCTGAGGCCGTTGTTCTGCTGTGGACTAGAAACGGCTGCATTTGTTGTTGTTT
>NW_027168847.1:5000-25000 GCF_036898095.1 Palaemon carinicauda | reverse complement strand
ACGGCTGCATTTGTTTAATCAAATTCATAAATCCAGTTCAAATTGCCTGTTCTTATTTTGTATTTGGGGGAGAGAGAGAGAGAGAGAGAGAGAGAGAGAGAGAGAGAGAGAGAGAGAGAGAGAGAGGTGGCAATGATTACGGTTCCATATTCACCGTTATTTCAAAAGCACTCGTCTATAAAAAGCCTCTCATATGTTCTTCATCTCAGTTGAGCGATATTCTCATATTATTTCGCCCAATGGATAAATCAATTTTCTTCGGAATTGAGCGATAGTTTCATATAGCTTCGCCCCTTAGAATGAGTTAGAGGCATAGTATGTTGAAGAATGTAGAGTGCTTCGCTGAGTTCTACGATTGAACATTTATGGTTCTGAGTGAAACATTGTGAGAAACAACTGAATGTTTAGTTAGTATTTCCCGTTGTAATAAGACTTTTTCATTTATTTTTGTCTAGGAGGAAGCAAGTGACAAAAAGATGCTATGGGGGAAGTTAGAGTTATTGTTCTCTCTCTCTCTCTCTCTCTCTCTCTCTCTCTCTCTCTCTCTCTCTCTCTCTCTCTCTCTCTCTCTGCATATATATATACGTGCGCTGTTCCGGTTAATGAAACAAGATGAAGTGTTCGAACAATCTGTAGAAGAATGCCAAACTGAGATTTCCCGCCTTTATTTCCCGCCCTCCTTCCGCTTCGGTCAATTGGCCTTGACTTCCACTTAAACCATAACGTCGTTGTGTAATGAATATTATAAAAAATGTAATTCTTGAATCATATAAGTAATAAGTGTAATTAATGTTTAATAATTTCTGGTTATTTGCATAATAAATGAGTGACTTGATAACTACTTGTGTCAAACTTAAGTCGAAGTCGAAATGATAGTTTCGAATAATTGTGCTAAATGAATAAACACAAACACACGCACGCACACACAAACTATTTATTTAAGATAAACTTTACAAAATTTCTATTTTAGACAATAAATAATAAAATATATAATAAAAACAATTATTTGAAACTAAAGAATTCATAAAATTACTTTATTAGGTATAAAATATTATTCAAAACATAAAAAAAAAAAAAAACATCTTAGTTCAATATAATTTTTGTCAGCCGATAGCTTCGGAGAAAGATAAGCATAATTTCAACAATTTATCCAAATTATTTTGATTTATTACGTTATGATATTAATTATTCATTAAGTTTTCAAACAAACATCTTATATTTAAATATATATTAATATTATTTAAAGTCGGTAATAGATAATAACAATCGGAAATTTATGAAAATTCAAACAAAATTTTTAACGAATTTGAAGCGTTTAATTACAATTGTCACACAAGACAGTCTTCTTATTTTTAGACATTTTTCTCATTTACGTTAATAATTATCTTTTTTCTCTCATTTTATACAGAAAGATAAAGCTTATCTAGTCCATCCTCATACCTTCTTGTTGGAATAGTGTTAATAATAATGTTAATAAAATATTAATAATAATAACAGTAGATATTAAAGGAATTCTATGAAACACGAAATTCGATTTCAAATTCTACTCCAAAATAGAATTTTTTTTTTCTCAAAGGAAACTGATTAAATTTCAGTCTTTCAATTTCAGTCTTTCAATTTCAGTCTTTCAATTTCAGTCTGTCATTGGTGTGAAGGAATTGAATAAATGGATAATTTTATTTGATATCAAATACATAATGGAAAATTGATTACTTAATTGGGAAATAGGTGAATATAAACATTGAAGGTTGGTAAGTATGGATTTATAAAATTACACTAAAGAACTATATATATATATATATATATATATATATATATATATATATATATATATATATATATATATATATGTGTGTGTGTGTGTGTGTATGTGTGTGTATACCCCCACGCCTAAAGAACAGATCCAGAAATATATAAACTGAATAATATGCTGTCTTTCTATACCACAATTGCAAGGAGCTCTTGGCGAAAATGGAAGAGTCATTATTTTCTATAGCACAATTCCTATGAAAGGAAATTCATTGGACATTTTCAAAAAAGAAAAAAAAAATAATTTTCTTTCAAAAAAAACAACAACTTTGAATTGTATATAGTTGGATATGTCTTTTGGATGAATTTCGATGAGAAATTGAAAATTAGAAAATATATATATATATATATATATATATATATATATATATATATATATATATATATATATATATATATATATATCGTGATAGAAGAATTAGAAAATATATATCATAAGAGAAAGCTTTTAGAAAGTATATAAGAGAATAATTGAAGAATACATTATTATTATTATTATCATTATTATTATTATTATTATTATTATTACATGCTAAGCTACTACCCTAGTTGGAAAAGCAGGATGCTATAAGCCCAAGGGCCCCAACAAGGGAAAACAGCTCAGTGAGGAAAGGAAATAAGGAAATAAGCTATAAGAGAAGAATATTAAGAAACAAAAGAGAAGTATGGAATAATATATAGAATATAATGTATTATGAAATATAATATTGTATACGATATATTATATAATATACGATATACCAAAAAATATACCAATAGATATTTGAAATATTAAAGATAATAAATGATAGAATATGGTATGATATAAAATGAAATATAAAAATGAAATATTTAAAATCTATAAATTATATATTATATAAAATAGTATATAATAGGAGTTAGATAAAAAAGATACATATTATGTATAAGATATAATACATAATATATATAAAATATAATGTATTATATATATATATATATATATATATATATATATATATATATATATATATATTACACACACACACACACACACATATATATATATATATATATATATATATATATATATATTCTATGTATTGTATTTTATATATAATATTTATCTTTTCAAATTATAATATATAGAATATATATATATATATATATATATATATATATATATATATACATATATATATATATATATATAAATATATATATATATGTGTGTGTGTGTGTGTGTGTGTGTGTATTTGACATTTTGATCATTTATATTTAGGCCTATCCTTAAAACACTACCACAACCCATACATAGTGGGAAAGAAAAACTGTTTAAAAACTGTTTCGTAAACTCGACCGATATTCAAATAAGCATAAATAATAACATTGTATCGATATCTCTTATAAAGTACGTAATCTACCAATAGCCCTATCTCTTGACAGTAACTACTTATTTCCTCATTTCCTTCCCTCACTGGGCTATTTTTCCCTTTTGGAGCCCTTGGGCTTATGGCGTCTTGCTTTTCCAACTACGGGTTGTGGCTTAGCTTGTAATGATAATAATAATGATTATAATAAAAACAATAATGATAATAATAATAATAGTAGTGGTAATAATAATAATAATAATAATAATAATAATAATAATAATAATAATAATAATAATAATATGGATAATATAAAGAAAACTGTGATTAACTCGTTTATTACCATAAATGACTCCTATACCCAAAGAAAAACTTAATTTCTAAAACATAATAAATAGTGGAGCCCCATTGATAAAAACTGTCTCACCCATAGAAAGGATTACTTATATACTAATTGAATAAACTTAATGTCTACTGAAGCCAAAATGGAGTTTTATATATGTATAATAACCCACCAAGTTATCAGAACTAGACGTTAAAAAATATCTAAGAATTACTTAAAACTTGATTGTTTTCTAAGTCTAAAGTTTTTTTCTTGAAAGTCATATCTTCAGTCTTTCAGATGTCTAGTAGTGCTGTTATAGTCTACATTTTATGATTATAAATATTACAGCCTCTATTCTAATATATCTCACAGATATATATTATTTCTATATGCATATTGCATCAAATTTGTCTAATACTGTCAAATTACAGTTTAATTTTAGAAAATAAAAATGAAAAAGGTTTAGAAATTTTTTTTTATATAGCCTACATTTTTATATTTCTATATATCAGAGCCTCTATTCTAATATATCTCACAGATATATATTATTTATATATGCATACACCATCAAATTTGTATATTACAGCCAAATTACAGATTAATTTTAGGAAATAAAAAAAAGTTTAGAAAATGTTGTAATTTAGTCTACATTTTATATTTCTATATGTCAGAGCCTCTATTCTAATATATCTCACAGATATATATTATTTATATATGCATAAACCATCAAATTTGTATATTACAGTGTAATTAAAGTTTAATTTTAGAAAATAAAAAGTTTCTTTATTTAGAAAATCCAAAATCCTGCTCGAAATCTTAAAGAAGAAGAAGACTAGCGCGGCAGAGCCTTGTGTTTACTCAATTATTGCGAAAAGCTGCCACAAAATACTAATAGGAAAAACATATTGGAAAAATGTAGCCTTACCCGGAATACTGTATGGCACGGCAGTAATGAACATAACAGAAAGTGAAATAAAACGATTACAGCAGATTGAAAATGGAGTAGGGAGAAAAATTTTGGGAGCACCATCATATGCAGCAGTAGCAACACTACGGGGAGAGATAGGAATGTCCGAAATGAAAACTAGGATAGCAGGAGGAAGGCTAAGGTTTGTGAAAGGGATAGAAGAGGGGAGAAATGATTTGCTGAAGACAATTCTGGAAGAAATGAAAGAAAATGAAAATAACAGGTGGATGAAAGAGACGAAGAAATGGATTAAAGATATGGAAATGAACGATAGAACTTTTAGAAGAATGGGAAGAGAAGAGCTTAAGGCCAAAATTAGAGAAGTAGATGGTAAAAAGTGGAGGGAAGAGATAAAAGAGAAAAATAGTTTAGAAATATACGAACAAGAAAAAGGGCAAATAGGAGAAGAAATGTTTTATGACAACAAACCAAATTCTATTATTATGTACAGAGCTAGGGCCAACTGTTTGAAATTAAATGATAGGAAAAGACATGAAGCGGGAGGTAGGGTAGAATGTAAACTATGTGGGGCAGTTAATGAAGACCTCGCCCACTTTATTCTTGAGTGTCCAGACCTCAGCGACGAAAGAAGAAAAATAGTGGAATTGCAACAGCCGTATGAAGAAGAAAAGAAGAAGATAATAGGAAACGTGCTGTTCAAGAAAGAAGGAATAGAGAAAAGAAAAGAATATATCTATCAAATGTGGAAAAAAAGAGAGAAGAAAATAAAAGAATTAGAATAAAGAAGAAACCCAAGGAGGTGCCGATGGAAAGGCAAATCCCTCCGCCCAACAACAAGAACAAGAACAAGAACAAGCTTCGTGAAATTCTGTGAAGCCTTTTGAAAAAATCTTTTATGTAAAAGAGTATCTTAAATTCTTCGTATTCATATTTCAAAAAATCTAAAGTTTTCATTTATCAATTCTGTTATGTTTAAATATAACAGAATTGATAAATGAAAACTTTAGATAATTTGAAATATGAATACGAAGAATTTAAGATACTCTTTGAGTAAATAAAAAAAATTTTCAAAATGCTTCACAGAATTTCACGACGTCGGTTCCTCTGGAAGTAAAAGAAATTGTGGAATAAATCAGAGTATGTATACCTATCTATCTATCTAACTGTCTATCTATCTATAGCTATATATATATATATATATATATATATAAATATACATATATATATATGTGTGTATATAATATATATATATATATGTGTGTGTGTGTGTATGCGTGTATACACGTATATACATAGATATAGGTATATATAATCTGATTTATTACACAATTTCTTTTACTCATGCTTCATCATATCGGTGAATCACCTTTTTAATGGCCAACGATGGAGTATGCCGCAAATTCCGTAACCCTTCCATCCGTCTACCTGGAATAATTTCTTTCCGGATCTTTATCCCGTGTACCTGGGGCAATTGCTTTCCAGATCTTTGTACCGTGTACCTGGAATAATTGCTGTCCAGATCTTTGTACCGTGTACCTGGAATAATTGCTGTCCAGATCTTTATACCGTATACCTTTACTTTCCAGATATTTGTACGCTTTACCTAAAATGATTGCCTTCCAGATCTTTGTATCGTGTACCTGGATCAACTGTTTACCATATCTTTTTACAGTGTACTTGAAATAATTCAATGTGATACAGCCAGTATTAAATGTAAATGTTTTTCGATGCTTTTCCTTTTCATTCATGTAGTTTTATCCCTTCTAGAGCCTCTGTACCGTGGTCTTCCACTGTCTTGGGTTAGAGTTCTCTTGCTTGAGGGTACACTCGATTACACTATTCTGTCTTTTTTCTCTTCCTGTCATTATTTTGAAGTTTATATCCTCTTCTTATTTTCAATTTTTTATAGTTTATATAGGAACAAATTCATTTTAATGTTGTTAATGATCATAATCTTCTCGTAGTTTTTCTTTATTTCCTTACCTCACTAGGCTATTTTCCCTGTTGGAGCCTTTGGGCTTATGGCATCCTGCTTTTCCAACTAGGGTTGTAGTTTAGCAATCAATAATAATAATAACATCCTCTTACCCCTACAATTCCTAATCCTTTCAAGACCAAATTCTTACTACGTTATATATATACAGTATATATATATGTATATATATATATATATATATATATATATATATATATATGGTATATTTATGTATATATATATATATATATATATATATATATGTATATATATATATATATATATATATATATACAAACACACAAATACATACATACATAAATACTTACATATATATATATATATATATATATATATATATATATATATGTATGTATATATATACATAATTATATATATGTATATATAAATATATATATATGTATATATATATATATATATATATATATATATATATATATATATATATACACGATCATATACATGTACAGAGAAAATTCAAGTCTTTTATACTAATTCTAAGATCTATTGCATCCTGTACATGAATTTAATATATTAAACTTTGTCATCATCTTCACATATGCGGTAGTTGCTGGTAGCTTCTATGTACAAGCATATATGAATTTTTGCTATATATGTTTTTATGTTGAAGCTGTCATTTTTTATTGTTTATGTATGGAAGATATGTCTTAATGTTGTTACTGTCCATTAAATAGTTTAATGTTTTAATGCTGTTACTGTTTTTAAAATATTTCATTTTAATTTTTTATTACTTTTCATATAGTTTATTTCCATATTTCCTTACCTTACTGGGATATTTTCCCTGTTGGAGCCTTTGGGCTTATAACATCCTGCTTTTCCATTTAGAGTTGTAGCTAAGATAATAATAATAATAATAATAATAATGTTTATTGGACAAAAACATATTTACATACAAAATATTTACAAAAAAGATTCGGTCCAAGCCCATGTGGAGCAGAGCTCTTCGGGCAATAATACAAATAAAATAATATCATCAATTAAAAAAGAATTATAAAAAGTAAATATTGATATAGATAAACTAAATGTACACATATATATACATAAGTATACACATATGCATACATATACAAATACATATACACACACATGCACATATACATACACATATACACATACACATATAAATGAGATTTTTAGCCTAAAAATAAATGGAAATGTATATTCGTATAATAAAGAAGGGCGGAATAATAAATAGTGCAAATTTTGAATTTAAACATTGATATGGATGATGATGATAATAATAAAAATAATAATGATAATAATAATAATGATATTAATAATAATAATAATAATAATAATAATAATAATAATAATAAAAATAATAATAATTTGGTAATAATGATATAGTTACCATTGAAAGAAAAATTTTACGGTAAATATTTATAGAAATGGGAATAGTTTTTCAAAATAGATCACTACTATAACAAACTATGAATCTGCAAGACTCCATTTTTTCCTTCAGACCAGTTGCTTCCATAGAAGCTTCATTAGACTCAAAAAGAGAAATAAGTTCTGCAAGAATAGCTTCATATCGTACTCGAATTTTGTAAATTATCATTCACCAATAGAACCATCTAGTGGCAACTGTTCTCTCTATTTCTCGTACCTGCTGTTCCAGCTCCTCTTTTAATTTAACAAAAAGCTCATCTCTCGAGTTGCTATTTGAAACATAGTTATACAAAGTCTTAATGTATGTAGATGGCATGGGGAACTTTCGCTGCTAGCCGACGTGGTACCGTCCTTGACTGGTGAACGCCTGACTGGGGTTCGAATCCCGCTCAAACTCGTTAGTTTCTTTGGTCGCTGCAACCTCACCATCTTTGTGAGCTTACAAGTGGGAGGCGGTCTGGGGAGCCTATAGGTCCATCTGGTGAGTCACCAACAGCCATTGCCTGGCCTGCCTTGGTCCTAGCTTGGGTGGAGAAGGGGGCTTGGGCGCTGATCATATGTATTTATGGTTAGTCTCTAGGCCATTTTCCTGCTTGTTAGGGCAATGTCAAACCAAACCAAAGTGGCTGGTGAGAAAAGCTCTTTTTTTTTTTTTTTCAATGCATCGTATCTACATCAAAATATTTCTGATTAACTGACTAAGCGTATCTTTGTCCGAGTGGAATTTGACATTCAAGTCTTAAACGTTGTAACTCTTGATTATCTTTGGCGAAAAATAGAGATTATTTCCATATTTATATAGTTTAGTTCTACGTTTACTGGAATTATTTGCAGTCATTATTCTTATGTACATTCGCTTCCTTCATGACACCCTAGTTTTCTCTCTCTCTCTCTCTCTCTCTCTCTCTCTCTCTCTCTCTCTCTCTCTCTCTCTCTCTCTCTCTCTCTCTCTCTCTCGTACAGTACACGTGTAGTAATGGACTTTGTAAGTGCTGTCGATTAACTGCCTCTACTTATTAAAACATTGCTTTATATAAGAGAGATGGAATGAAGTAGCAATAATGAACAAGGTTTGTTTGAAATGACCTTTAGGCTTTTACTGGAGTCCTAATCTTATAAGCTTAAGAAATGGATGGAAGGGTTACGGAATTTACGTATAGTCCATCTTTGGCCATTACTAAGGTCATTCGCCGATATAATGAAGAATGAGTAAAAGAAATTGTATAATAAATTAGATGATTATGCATACCTATATCTATCTACATATATGTGTATACACACATATATATATGTATATATATACATATGTATATGTATATATATATAGGTATATATATATATATATATATATATATATATATATATACATACATACACATATACACATATATATCTATATATTTATATTTATATATATATACATGTATATATAGGTAGATAGATAGATAGATAGGTATACATTTTATATATATATTTGCACTACCAGGGTTCGACTCCTGCCGGTCACAAGGTATTGTCTTTGTGTGATTTCGCCTGGGGCTCTGATCCCGAGGTCGTTAAGAGAATCCAGACATTAATGTATAAAAAATATATGGCTTACTTTAATATGTATATATATACATATACATATATATACATATATATATATATATATATATATATATATATATATATATATATATATATATATCATATGTATTCATTTATGTAATTAATAGCACTATTGTTACTATGATTAGCACTACCACCGTATAAGGGTTTCGCCCTTACCAAAGGGCTCATCAGGTGGGTTTAGTGTACTTCTATTTTCATGGAAAATAGCTGCAGTCTTGGTTCCCACGACCCTGCTCACGTCTTTTAATTTCTTGAAATCATTCCAGAAACAAAATACACCACAGGACACTAAGACTGATGAGCACATCAAAGGTTGGACTATTACGAATAGCAGCCAATCATAACCGAAGATTACATTTCAAGTTCCTCAATAGATAAGGTGAGGTTAAGGAACTGATTGGTTTTCCTGCAGCATTATTAATGGGAGATGAAGGCTTGTTCATGTGCCTAATGTCACGGACTTGCCTGTGCTAGCTAGTGTCAGTTGGCATGGAAAAATCTCATTGACCTAACAAGCCAATCCACAAAATTATCCAGCCTCAATTCCTTTCTGCAGTACACTCTTCTTTCTGAGGGTTTATATATAAAAGAACTGATGTAGATATCTGACATTTTACCCACAAGACAAAGATCTTTTGCAAAAAGGTCTTCACCAAGGAACACAAATTACCATCAGAAAGTAACTTTCTTCTCTCTATTCGGTGTATGATTATTCCCTCTGAATTACAAAGTTGGCGTTTGAAAAACCTATATTGGCAGCTCAGGAAAGAAGTCTTGACTTTCTATTTTTGCAAAGCCCATTTTCTAGATTATTCTCTCACAAATACACAAAGGTGTAGGTATAAAAGAATATATGTAGATATTGGACTATTTGTGCTCCTTACAAAGAAACAGTACAAGTGAATCTTCATCAAGGAACAAAGCATAATAGAAAGTCATAATTCTTTCCTCTGTCCAGTCCATTTGCAGAATATCACCCAGGTATCCATATTAGATTATTGGTGCTGCTGCTTCTTCTGCACTGCTGTTACTGCTGCTGCCTCTGCACTGCTACTCCTGCTGCTGCTGATGGTCATCCTCCTGTTTTTCTAATATGTATCTGTATACAGGGAATATTTTTTTAGGGAGCACAGCATACTAAGAGAATGTCAAACTTGTCTTTTCTGCATTTGTCCAACTGACAAAGAAACTACAGGTGAATCTTCATCAAGGAACAAAGCATAATAGACCAAGTCAGATTTCTTCTTTCTGCTGAGTCCATTTGCAGAATATCCACTAGATATGCAGAGTAGATTATTGCTGCTGATTCTACTCTTCTTCCTCCTGTTATTGATGCTTCTTATGCTGCTGCTGATGCTGCTCCTCTTCCTGTTGGTACTGCTTCTTCTGAAGCTGATTTTTTACTGCTGGTTCTGCTGTTGTTGCTTTTTCTGCACTGCTACTGCAGCTGTTGCTGCTGCCTCTGCTGCTATCGCCGCCACCGCTGCTGCTGCTGCTGCTGCCACCGCCGCTGCCACCGCCTCTGGTGCTCCTGCTACTGCTGCTGCTGCTGCTGCTGCTGCTCCTCCTCCTCCTCCTCCTCCTCCTTCCTCTTTCATTTTCTTTTCTTTTTGGTCCTCCTTTAGTCTCCCTGTCAGGTCTAAAATAATTTCTTCCTTGGAAACATTTTCTTTCAGTAATGTAATCCTCTTTCTTTTTTCTATGCTCATCCTCCTTAGGTCCTCTGTCGTCCAATCTTCTGCATCTCCTTCCCATTTCTCTCCTTTCTCTGTCTTTGTTTATTCTTTTCCTTGATTATTATCATTCCCTGCCACTTTTACACCATGTATCCGCCTTTCATTAATGTCTTGTTTTAACATGAATAACACAAAATGGAGATTGCAGTAATATTCATCTCCCATGCAGCGTTCACACTCATCCAGGATATTGCGGAGGTCGGACCCGATGCTGATTGAGGCCAATTTAATTAATTTATTGGCGGTAAATGCGAAGCCGAAGCCATCTGTTATGGGAGTGCAACTTAAATTATTTTTGAGGTTGGGAGCGATCCACGGCAAACCTCTCAGAGGTACTTGTAGACTTTCACCGATCTTCCTCGTGAGTCCCAAGTTGATCAAAGTCACCTTCACTTGACCCTCGGGAGAAATGTCAACCATGACACTATCAGGACTGATGTCATTGTGACAATAACCTTCACTGTGGAAGGATTTCAAAATTTCTGCTAGTTCTTCTAAAGCTGCAAATAAGCATTTCTTTGACGGTTTAGTCTTCACCACCCAGTCTTCTAACGTCATTTGGTTTCTTGTCATTATTAAACTATTGGCACTAGGAATGATTCCGATTATTTTTGGAACGGCCAAGTGTTTCAGCTGAGTGAGCATCTTTACTTCGTTCTCGATACCAAAACGGATTTCTCTTTTGACACAGAATGACCAAAGACCTGTTTCTAGTGGAAAGAACTGACCTGTAGGCTGTCTCATGAAGGGTGAGATTTGCCTTTCCCGAAAAACTGGCAGACCAGTTATCGAACAAAATAAATGGGGCGATATTAGACCTGCGAAAATCTTATTCGTTTCCAGTTTTCCGGTATACGCTCCTATCATTTCTAGCCTTAAGTATGGTATCAGAGCATCTATATGGCATTGAAACTCGTCTCCGTTGCATGTCGCAAGCCAATTCAGGAAATCGCGGAAAGGATTTTCTATGTTGATCGAGGCTAGTCTTAATAATTCATTGACAGCATACGCGAAGCTGTAGGCATCTGTATTAGGGGTACAAATCCCATTTTTGCGGAGCTTGGGAGCGAACCAAGGACAAGCGGCCACACCTACTCGTAACTTATTGCCGATCCTGCTTGTGAGTCCCAAATCCACCAAAATTATCTTCGGACGTCCTTCGGGAAAAATGTCAATCATGACATTATTCGATTTAACGTCGTTGTGGCAATAACCTTCAGCATGGAAGGTTCGCAAAATTTTTGCCAGTTCTATTAAAGTCCAAAACAAATCAATCTTGGAGGGTTTTTTCTGCACCACCCAGTCGTGTAACGTCATCTGGTGACGTGTCATAATAAACTTTTCCTTTTTATGTACGAGTCCAATGATTTTAGGCACTGCTAAGTGTCGCAGCTTTACGAGCATCTCCACCTCATCGTTGATACTTCCACGGCGCTCTTCTTTTATGCAATAGGGCCAGAGCTCGTTAGCAAGTCCGCTGATGGAACCAAAATTACCATCGGCTAACGGCTCTCCCCGGAAGGGCTCCAATTGCTTTTCCAAATAAACTGGCAGCCCTTGTTCCTTATTAAATATTATCGGGGTGATTATTCCCGTAAGCGGCAATTTGACATTTTCGTCGAAACAAGATGTATTTTTAACGTTATAAACACAATTATCATACTTACAAAGTTCCTTTCTACAATCCATAATCATCTAGTAACCATCGTAGCACTGAAATTAGCTCTAAATATAAAAAAAGAACTTTACCTCCTATTTGGTTGGAGGCTTCAATAAGTCTCCGGCGATCCGGGTGTGTGCGCGCGCACGTCTCCCTTCAATTCCAAAAAAAAGTCTTCATGAGGTTTATCGGTGAACGAACGGAATGCCTAATGATTGAGAGAGAGAGAGAGAGAGAGAGAGAGAGAGAGAGAGAGATGAATTCATTTTGATCCGAGCTATGAGAATGACTCCAGAGAGAGAGAGAGAGAGAGAGAGAGAGATGGATTCTTTGTCTTTGGGCAACGAGAAAGGCTCAAGAGAGAGAAAGATGGGTTCATTTTGTCTTCGAGCAATGAGAATTATATAGGAGATGTTTGTTTTAATGTTGTTACTCTTTAAAATTTTCATTTTTCCTTGTTTCCTTTCCTCATTGGGCTATTTTCCCTGTTGGGTCCCCTGGGCTTATAGCATCTTGCTTTTCCAACTAGAGTTGTAGCTTAGTAAGTAATAATAATAAGTAGACCTTCTTCTGAAATAAAGCTAAAAATACATTATTATTATTATTATTATTATTATTATTATTATTATTATTATTACTATTATTTGCTAATCTACAACCCTAGTTGGAAAAGCAAGATGCTATAAGCCCAGGCGCCCCAACAGGGCAAATAACCCAGTGAGGAAATGAAACAATGAAAAATAAAATATTTTACGAGTAATAACATTAAAATTATTATTTCCCATATAAACTATAAAAACCATAACAATACAAGAGGAAGAGAAATAGGATAGAATAGCGTACCCGAGTGTACCCTCAAGCAAGAGAACTCTAACCCAAGACAGTGGAAGACCACGGTACAGAGGCGATGGCACTACCCAAGACTAGAGAACAATGATTTGATTTTGGAGTGTCCTTCTCCCAGAAGAGCTGCTTACCATAGCTAAAGGGTCTGCAACCAGAGATCGCAAGATATAAGTTTTTTTTTAGCTTTTTAGATACTCGAGAACTCAATAATCCAATATAGTAAAATGTACCTCACTTCAAATATGTTTCGACTCTTCCAGGCAAAAGATATTTTCCTCTGTGGGATGTAGATTTGACCTTTATTCTTATACATTGTTCCTTTCCTACATGCGCACAAATCAAAATGAATATAATTATTTCACGAGAGACTAATTACTTTAGGACGATTAAGTAATTTAACAATTTTAGCAGAGTTAAACTTAGTGTTTTTGAACAGTTCAAATTCCAGGTTAACTTATATAAAGTTTAATTTCGATAACATTTCTTTGAGAAGTGTGGTTTGAACAGTTTAACTTATGTAAAAAAAAAAAAATAGATTTTATTAATTTCTATATTTTTATAAGAGTCTGACGAGATAAAATCAAGAAATTGGACTATATTTCCTTATTTTCTTTCCTCACTGGGCTACTTTCCCTGTTGGAACCCTTGGAGTTATAGCATCATGATGAGTAGGTTAGGTTTATCTAAATATAGATTTTTTAAATTGATTGATATTAAATCAATCTGAAAACAGACGAGGAGAATTAATTAATTTTTTTTATTGTGGTTTGGAATAATTTATATTTCTTGTTTCCTCTACAAAAACCAGCTCGTAGGCGTTTACTCACTATGACATTGGTGAGTACAGCAATTTTTAGTCTGCTATATATATATATATATATATATATATGTATATGGATATATATATGTATATGTGTGTATATATATGTACATATGTATATATATACACACACACATATATATTATATATGTATATATATATATATATATATATATATATATATATATATGTGTGTGTGTGTGTGTGTGTGTGTAATTGTAGTTCTGACTTTTTAATCCCTATGCATCTCTCTCTCTCTGTCTCTCTCTCTCTCTCTCTCTCTCTCTTTCTTAGATGTCAGGATGCCTGAAAACTTTAAATCAATCAATCTCCCTCTCTCTCTCTCTCTCTCTCTCTCTCTCTCTCTCTCTCTCTCTCTCTCTCATCTCCTCTCTCTCTCTCTCTCTCTAGTGATATATTCAGCTTCCACACCGCTTTGTCGGGATGCTAGAAAATTCAAAATCAATCAATCAATCGACATCCCATTCAAGATTACAATTATGGGTTGTTGAGGGTAATTAAGAATTTCAGTGATAGATTTGTAAGGCACTAAACTCTTATCATTGTGGGGTCAGTCAGCCTTTCTCGTAAGCTTAAGTTTATTCCCAAAAGTCGCAGTAATATTTGTCATGTTTTTCAAATTCTTTCTCCGTTTTGTTTTGGATGGTCAAATATATATATATATATATATATATATATATATATATATATATATATATATATATATATATATATATGTATTTATTTATTTATTTATATATACAGTTAATGACACCCTCATTAGTTGTGTGACTTATATATATATATATATATATATATATATATATATATATATATATATATATATATATATATATATATATGCCACCTTTTCGCTAAATGAATCCCTCAATGTTGTCTTCCTTTAGTGCTGCAATTTTATCTCATAAATTCGTCCCTTAGGCCTGGAAAGAAAAAGCGCACTTCGCTAAGAAAACTCATTGGTCGTAACGGCGAAACTATTACTGACAGCCAACAGATTGCAAATGCTTTTAATCTTCATTTCTCTACAATTGGCATTACTCTCCGAGATGCCCTGCCTCAAAATAATCAGTTAGATTTTCATTCCTATTTGCCTCCTTCAAATCAGCATTTTATTTATTTGACCCCATCTTCTCCTTTTGAAGTAATCAACATTATAAAAAAACTAAAGAACAAAAAAGCAAATATTCATTCTCCCCCTACTAAACTATATAAGAATAATGCTAGTTTACTTGCCTTTCCCATATCATTACTGTTCAACCGTTGTAATGCCTCTGGCATTTATCCTGACATTTTTAAAATAGCGTGCGTTACTGTGCTACATAAGTCTGGTGATAAATCGGATGTCAATAACTATAGACCAATAAGTTGCCTTCCCTTATTGAATAAAAATTTTGAAAAATTATTGTACAATCGACTCTACTCTTTCTTTACTATAGTGCTCCCAAACGAAAGTGGCAGCTGAGAGCTTATTTTTTCGCATCGAATCTTAAATATTTCGGTCATTTTACCTGGAGAAGCCCAAAAGCAGAGGATGGATTAAGGTCTTAAAGGTGGGGCAGTTCCGTCGGTCATTATCCCGGATATAGCTCCCTTTTCGGCTATTTTTCCCAGGGGGCCAATGGAAAAGAAATTGGAATAGATTAAAAGTCTCTAATGCATTTAAAAACAAGAAGCACTTGTCTTTATTATTTTTACATCTGAGTGAATATGATATACGGTCTTATATATATATATATATATATATATAATGCCGTATATATACACATATATATATATATGTGTGTGTATATATATATATATATATATATATATATATATATATATATATATATATATATATATATATATGTTTATATATGCACAATCAAATCTTATATTCAATTCATTTATTACATTGTGTCTTTTACTCACGTTTCCCTTAGCACTGTGGCACTGAATGCCCTTTGAAAGTCCTAAAGCTTGGAAGTGACAAAAGAAAACTGGGGAAAATGCTGAAAAACACGTAGAGAAAGTTCAAATAGAAGGTTCTGAATGAGACCACCTTGAGGCTGCAGAGCATTTGTAGGAGTCTTTCATAATCAATGTAGCTTCGTCAGATAATAATAATAATAATAATAATAATAATAATAATAATAATAATAATGTTTATTGGACAAAAGATATTTACATTCAAAGATTTACAAAAAGAAAAAAAGACTCAGTCCAAGCCCATGTGGAGCAGAGCTCTTCGGGCAATAATACAACAAGATAATATCATCAATTAAGTAAAAATAAAAAATAAAGTAAATATGGATATAGATATACAAAATGTACGCATACATATACATAATCATATGTATACAAATAGATACATATAAATGAGAATCTTAGCCTAAAAATAAATGGAAATGCATATTTATATGATAAGGAAAGATGGTATATGAAAGCTAATGGTATATACATTGAAAAAATTGTAGATATTAAGCAAAAAACTCAGTAAAAGAACTAGTTTTACAAATAAAAAAATATTCTAAACAATGAAACATACTTGCGTTGTGGTTAGGTAGGCAAGTATAAATATTTATTAATAAAGCTTAATACCCAGATAACAGGAGATTTGTATATGATTTCTTAATCAATGTAGCTTCGTCAGATGATGATGATGAGGAGGAGGAGGAGATATAAATATGAACAGCAGTCGTAGTGTTTTTTTTTCTTTTCTTTTTTTGTACAATTGTATAAATTCAATTTTGAGTATATACTGACTTTATTTTCCCTAAGTAGTAAAGGACTTTTGTTGATATTTTGAATATTATTACCATTTCTTATTATGGCTTGTAAATACGAAAATGTTAAATATGAAAATTCATAAAGCATTGAAATAACTGTTTAGTATATTTCGAAATTGCAAATGTAACAAAATTAACATAATCGACAAATACTAAATGAGGAGACCTTAAAGGCTCCGACAATTCTCAATAGAAAGACTAGATAGATAAATAAATAAAGATATATACATATATATATATATATATATATATATATATATATATATATATATATATATAGATAGATAGATAGATAGTTAGATATATATATCATTTTAAATATATATATATATATATATATATATATATATATATATATAGATAGATATATATATCATTATATATATATATATATATATATATATATATATATATATATATATATATATATAGATAAATACTATATTTATATATATATATATGCACATATATATGTGTATATATACATACATATATGTATGAGTGTGTGTTTGTGTGTATTTGTTTAAAATGATTACAAACAAAAACTCTGTAGGCAGAAAAAAACCAGAAAGAATCAAAAGATTAAGATTTAGAGGTCACCCATTCTCAGAGAAGAACAGGATTAGTCCGACATGCTAAATCAGTTAATACGCAAATGTCAAGCTGGGCAAATTGTTTTCTTGTGTCCTCACCTAGAGGACGTGAAGGTACGAAATTATTTGAAAGCTATACGAAGTATTAAGAAGAACTGTCATTCGACTGCCAGTATGGCTTTCTGCGTGGCGTTAGTACAAGTGATGCTGTAAATGACCTTCTTGAAAATATCTACAATGCGATGAATAAAAATGAATACCTTGGTGCGGTCTTTTTAGATTTGAGTAAAGCCTTTGACACAGTGTCTCATGATGTGCTGCTTAAAAAGCTCGAACATTATGGAATACGTGGAAATGCGTTACTCTTACTAAAATCCTACTTAACGAGTCGAAAACAATTTGTGACCCTCGATGGCCATCTCTCAGAGGTTATGGATGTCAAAATAGGTGTTCCCCAGGGATCAGTCCTAGGACCGTTATTTTTCCTCGCCTATATCAATGATCTACCTCGATCAGTAGGTAGGTTAAGCTCCATACTCTTTGCCGATGACACTACGCTTCATTTTAGACATAAAAATATCTACTCCCTCTGTGATACACTAACCAATGATTTAACTCGTGAAAAAAACTGGCTACTAGCAAATAAGTTAACCTTAAATGAAAGAAAGACATACTTCATAATCTTTTCTCTACGCAGAGTTCCGGATAACATAAGGGTTGCTATAGGAAATCACACTCTGGATCAGAAGTCCAGTGGTAAATTTTTAGGGATAATTCTTGATAATAAACTAACTTTCTCTGAGCATGTAAATATGACAGTTAATAAAATTTCCAAAGTAATGGGTATCATATATAGATTAAAAGAGTATTTCCCCTTATATATTATAAAACAATTGTATCACTCGTTAGTATCTCCTCACCTAAATTACTGCAATACGGCGTGGGGGAGTAGTAGTAGAAATGTCTTGCAACCATTAATTGTAATTCAAAAAAGACTGGTAAGAATCATAAGCTCCAGTGATTACTTAGCTCATACATCGCCACTCTTCCGGTCTCTCTCGATATTGAAGCTGGAAGACTCTTATAAGCTCTCCTTAATGAATATGATGTTCCAAACACTTATTTTGAACAAATTTCCAGATTTAAGACGAAAAATAATTCAGGAATAATCAGTTCATCCATATGGAACAAGAAATTCAAACTTAACTCTCCCTTTCATACGTATTAATAGATGCGAGCAATCCTATCTATACCAAGGTATTAAACTTTGGAATACTCTGCCCGCTTATCTAAAGGCACTGCTTAGCGTTCGGTCTTTTAAGAAATCATATACAAATCTCCTGTTATCTGGGTATTAAGCTTTATTCATAAATATTTATACTTGCCTACCTAACCACAACGCAAGTATGTTTCATTGTTTAGAATATTTTTTTGTTTGTAAAACTAGTTCTTTTACTGAGTTTTTTTGCTTAATATCTACAATTTTTCAATGTATATACCATTAGCTTTCATATACCATCTTTCTTTATCATATAAATATGCTTTTCCATTTGTTTTTAGGCTAAGATTCTCATTTATATGTATCTATTTGTATACATATGATTATGTATATGTATGCGTACATTTTGTATATCTATATCCATATTTTCTTTATTTTTTATTTTTACTTAATTGATGATATTATTTTGCTGTATTATTGCCCCAAGAGCTCTGCTCCACATGGGCTTGGACTGAGTCTTTTTTTCTTTTTGTAAATCTTTGAATGTAAATATTTTTTGTCCAATAAACATTATTATTATTATTATTATTATTATTATTATTATTACCCTTTAGCTCCTCTCCTATCAATAAAATATCACCATGATTCAACTTCAGTCCCAATGAATCTCGAAAAATGTACCTCACTTCAAATATGTTTCGACTCTTCCAGGCAAAAGATATTTTCCTCTGTGGGATGTAGATTTGACCTTTATTCTTATACATTATTCCTTTCGCACAAATCAAAATAAATATGATTATTTCACGAGAGACTAATTAATATTGGACGATTAAGTAATTTGACAATTTTAGCAGAGTTTAAGTTAGTGTTTTTGAACAGTTCAACTTCCTGGTTAACTTATATAAAAAAGTTCAATTTCGATAA
>NW_027168846.1:52500-54422 GCF_036898095.1 Palaemon carinicauda | reverse complement strand
CTCGGTCGCGCGCGACCCCGACTCCAAAAAAAAATTCAGGAAAAATTTAGTTATGCATCAATCTGTATTGTATTGACTTGCTAAAAATACTTCAAAGCGTGCTAAAAACTACTGAAAATATAAATGATACCATCTACAAAATAACTATTTATTTGAAATATATCAAAAATTTAAGTATACAAAAAAAAAGACGACGTAAATATTCACAAAAAATAGAAATATACATATACACATAAATGCCTTTTAGGGACACCTTCTTAGATGGCAAAGCAGCAGCGGGGTGATTGCTGGAAATGAGTTGGATCCATAGAAGTCAAGATCTGAAATGAGAAAAAAAGGGTAACTTTTTTGGCCAAAAAAATTTGTCCAAATTTCATGAATTTTTTTGGGTACCCATATGAAATAGGAAGAGGCTAATTTTTTTTTATAGATAAACTCATATTATCCTAGAACAGAAATTCATAATAAAATGTGCACTAAGATGTAATTTACTGTTATATCAGGGGCGAAATCTAAAGGTCATTTTTTGACGGCCTAGTTTCACAATGTAAATTTCTTATGAAAATCATTGTATCTCCTATAAAATATGATATCTATGCATTAAAATATACCAAACTATCACGAATTCTATACAGAATAAGAATATATAGAGATATGCCAACTTACCTTTCGGGTATGTCAACAAAATGGCCGCAGACCGCAACAACTCTTACAGCCCAATCTACCACTTGAAATGAAGAATGGGTATGTAAATTTCTAAGATGTTATTTATTTATCTAATTATTAGTGGATTGGAATAAAACTGATATGATGGCTTTCTGGATGTTTGAAAATTATTTTTATCATATAAGATTTAAATTCTTTGAAATGAATTTTAGATTAAAAGTGGGTGATATCTATTTTGTAAAGATTAAAATTTCCGTATTTATACAAACAAGTAGTAAAAAAAAGAAAGTTTAATGATTTAACCTAGCAATAACAATCAGGTTCAGTTCAGATACAAGACAGTTTAAAGCTATAGACAAACAGGCTTTCTGCTCCTCAAACAAGTGGTGTTTGTCATGTGGTCAGTCTTAGGTGGGCAGCTATGACAGTGACTCCTTTGAGGAAGCTTGATGTGACCAACACAAAATTGATACCATATTTACAGCAAGAGAAAATAGAATTAGTAACTAATAGAAATAAAAGGATATCAAATAGCAAATCGGTAGCCAATCAAAGTAAAAATTAAATCAAAATAAGAAACTGCTGACCAATAAAAAGTAAAATAATATCAAATCATTATATATACATAAACTATAATAATAATAATAATAATAATAATAATAATAATAATAAAACACTATATAAATCAATTTCAAGTACCTAATACACATAAGAAAAATATTGACAAATACGAAGGAGAAATTATCAGAGAAATAAATATCAAACACATGAGGTTTGCAAGCTCCATATTATCATCAACATCTCTTTTTAACTCCATTAGAAGTGTGTTGATGACATCCATGCTGAGGGAATACTGCCTGCTGGCCATTATTGAAGATAAATTCAAAATAAATAGAAAAAAAATCAGAAATTTGCAAAAAATAAAAAAATTCAGAAATTAACATGTGATGGAAAATGGACCTCATGGCAATATATGGCATCTAAGCCAAAACCAATGTCATGCAAGTGGTAGACACACCATCCACTCACACTTTCCAACTATGTAGAACCAAACAAGTATCAACACTGTTAGACAATTTATAATTATGTAATAACTTTGCTGTTTGATCACTTACCCCTATAAAGGTATTTCAGGGTCGAGGTCGACCCCTGGGGGGGGGGGGGGTAAAAAAACGGAGGAGAGGGAAGTTAGACGAAAATCAGTCCTAAAGCAGAGAATGGCATGTAGCCTAGTGACCCCTTGCAGGTCGATCACT
>NW_027168846.1:35000-37500 GCF_036898095.1 Palaemon carinicauda | reverse complement strand
GTTTGCACAAGTAGTGTAATGGCAAAAATATACTAATATTTTCCTCTGCGCCAATTTGACATCGTTTTTCACATTTTTTTTTTTTCGGTCATATTGATCTTCATTTACATTATATTTTTCATTGTACCATGAAGATTTTATTGGTATAATGTAAATGTTAGTCATAATAAATATCGTCCATTAATAATAATAATAATAATAATAATAATAATAATAATAATAATAATAATAATAATAATAATAATAATAGGTTATATTCTAATGCCTTTTCATTATAAATCCTTAGCTGTAGTGTCGCTTTATCATATGGGTCAGCATCATTTGTTTATTGGATACACAGTTCATCTTTAAAGACATAAAAATATAAGTAATTAACATCCCAATTTATATCTGCTATGCATATATAGCGAACCAAACGAACAAGTTTCTCGAAACTTCATTTCCTACTCTAAAAGGAACAACAGGAGATATCTCGTAAAATGTTTTAAATAAATAATATACGCTCCAACAATCTGGAAAACTTCGCGAATTCTGAAAATGCTTGAAAACTGGTTGCTTTTTCTTTTCAATATTTACTTTTCACATATTTTTTCTTTGATGGTTTTCGAATTGTCTAAATATACCTGATGAATTGTAACAATCACATGATTATTGCAAATGTATCTGCGTTGAATATGTTTTTCTTCAGAGTAAAATGTTACCAAAATACATTTCAAAATAATTAAGTTGATTAAGTTAACTATATCCTATATTGATAAAATGAGATATCAGGGGCGTAGGAGTGTTTTTTGGGGGCTGGGGGTTGCTAAATTTCGAAAAGGGTCTAACGGTGGGTGGCCTGATGTGTTGATTTCATGTCTAAGAACAGATTCCTGAATTCGACAGGTATATGTACTGTGAACTTAAAAGAGCTTACATGTTTCTTGATAGCTCGATTTTTAAAGTCGCCCATACAGGCATTGTTCCGGCTCAGGACATAGGTTCGATTCCTTCCCCAGCCAGAAGCATTTATCATAAATGAATTTCCTGAAGATATAAAATCCTAAATGCAGAATTCGTTTATTAAATGCCATTGTGGATGAAATCTATATTGCCTGAAATCATACCTAGAACACGAAAGCGCTAGTCCAAAATTTTCGTTTTTCTGTTCTTTCCGCCAGCTTAGTGACAAATATTAACGTCGCATGCCCCATAGATCGTCATATATATATATATATATATATATATATATATATTATATATATATATATATATATATATATATATAATATATATATATATATATATATATATA
This sequence comes from Palaemon carinicauda, assembly GCF_036898095.1. Classification (NCBI taxonomy): domain Eukaryota; kingdom Metazoa; phylum Arthropoda; class Malacostraca; order Decapoda; family Palaemonidae; genus Palaemon; species Palaemon carinicauda. The sequence continues at coordinate 36,206 of NW_027168846.1, read as the reverse complement.
TATATTTCAAATAAGTTACAAGGACCCCTTAATATCGAACTCACTATGTCTTGGGATCTCCAACGATAGATATAAGGATAAACATTTGACTGTTTAGACCAGCTTAACCTTTATAACGAATTATATCCACCATAGGGTATTTGTAACTTATTTGAAAAACCTTTACATTACTTTGAAAAAAATCTCAAATATCCTTCCTTGACATCCAACAACTTTTCATTTATTTTAATTTTTCCCCGAATAAAAAATGATGTAAAAAAAACGGAAACCTTTCTTGTGATTTATTGGCAAGGATTTAAACTGACTTTGATATCCCTAAAAAAGAAACTATACCTTTGAAACAAAACATTTATATTGAGAAAAACTGTTTATACTCTCATTGATTCCGGAGACAATATAATCATGAATGCTTACATTTCCGTCTCTCCAAACTATCATCTTCAACTCTATGCCCAGCACTAAATTCTATAAAAACATCACGATCAATATTCGTACTAATGAAAATAAACAACTGTCATATATCTTTAATATCTTAATATGTACAATTAATGGATTCTTTTAACCTATATTGAACCAAGAAACAGCTTTACTGACATGCATACATTTACAAAGGAAATGATGATAGAGTTTATTTTACAACTAATTTACATTCAGGAACGCCCCTATTAATAAAGACAAGCTCGTAGGTGGATGACGTAACACAGTCAGGCGTTGGCGAAGATACAGAAATGTGGCCCTTCTCTTTTTCATTATTTGATTTATCTATGATGATTACGCTGATTATAAGAACATCAAATTACAACATAGTCATGCACCTTTTAGCATATAACTATTACTCCTTAAATTATTTAAATCTGTAATGAATAATGATATTCTCTATTCAAGGAAATTCAATTTGGCCACGCCTTTACAAACTCCTCCCACACACCTCAACTATGCTGAAGGTTGTTACCTTGGTCAATTGTACAGAGACATGACTTAAAATCCTTGTGTTCCAATAATGAAATTAAATAATAAATACTCTTATGATTAAACCCAGGTTACTTCCGATAGCATATGATAAATTTACACCAAATGTTGAAAAGAATATCCATTCATAATAAGGATAACATTGTTGGACAATTTAACAACTACCCATTCTCTAGCTTCTACCTCCTACCACCCGTTTTTTGACCCACGTGTTCGTCAAACAAATTAACATATTAG
>NW_027168846.1:20000-27500 GCF_036898095.1 Palaemon carinicauda | reverse complement strand
GAATGCATATATAATGCCAGGGGTTGGTGCAGATATGGAGATAATTGCAGGTTTACACACAAAAATAAGTATGAAGGCGAAAGAACAAGTATTATGGAAAAGTTGGATTTTTTAATGGCAGAATTCCGAGAAATGAAGAAAAGAACATCATATCAGAACAGGAAGGAAGCATGGGAGAATCCATATTATTACCAATATTAAATAATGGAAATGAGACACAAACCATAATAGTGATGAATGCACAGGGTTTAGTCACGAGTAACTCTAAAAGGAAAATAGAGTTCCTAGAAGAACTAACCCAAATTGAAAAAATAGATATATTAAATATAAGTGAAACATGGTATTCCCAAGAGACTGGCAGTGATGACCAGATAAAGGGTTTCCAAACTTATAGATCAGACAGAAAAAATAGGAATCAAGGGGGAACCGCAATATATGGAAGAGACATAAATCAAGGAAAAGTCTGTGAAAAATACAGCAACACAGAATGTGAATTGATTGCGGTAGAATTTGAATTTGAAAAACTAGTGAATATTGTAGTTTACAGACCCCCAAATACTAAGGAGTTTGACATAATAATAGAAAAAATAGATGATATATGTAGAAACCATAAAGACTGGAATATACTCCTATCCGGAGATTTTAACTTTCCTTTCGTGGATTGGAAAGAACGGATAGAAGAAAGTGGTTGTATGTATACATATAAAAAAGAGAGTAATAGTAGCGCAGAAGATAAGAGGCAATTTGAAAAGCTTCAAGATATGCTATTAGAACATAATATGCAACAAATAAACCACATTCCAACAAGAAAGGAAAATGTCCTAGATCTAGTATTTGTGAATGAGGTGAATTATGTTAAAGAAATAATAGTGTATAACACGGGAATTTTAGACCACAATGTCATAGAATTGATAGTTCATTCCAAAGCAAGTGATCACAGAATTAATAAAAGCACAAAACTTTGCGAAGGATATGGAAAATATAACTTTTACAGTAAGAATATAAAATGGTCAGAAATAAATGAAGAACTGAATAAAGAATGGAAAAATTTATTTATAAGTGATAATATACAGGTAAATACGGATATACTGTACAAAATACTGGAGAAAATTGTTGAAAAATATGTACCGAAAAAAAACAATAAACAAGAGACGTGCATACCAAGAGACAGAAGGATCTTATTTCAGAAAATTAAAAAGTGGAAGAAAAATCTTGCAAAAGAAAAAAATGTGTGGAAAATGAGGGAAATAAAATGTAAGATAGAAAATGCAGAACAAAAGATTATGCAGTCGAAAGAAAATGAAAAAAGGGACTTAGAAGAAAGGACACTTCAAAATATAAAAAGAAACCCCAAAGCACTTTACTCCTATGCAAAAAAGATGAATAAAAGGAGAATAGAAATAGGCCCTCTAAGAATTGAAGGACGGCTAACGAATGAAAAAAAGGAAATATGCAACATATTAGCAGAAAAATATAAGAGTGAGTTCACGCCAAGAATTGCGAATGAGAATAATGAAACACAAATGAGAGAAGAAAATGTTGAATATCTAACGGATATAGATATTAATGAAGCAGATATTGTCACGGCTATAAACGAAATTAAAAATGGATCGGCAGCCGGACCAGATGGAGTTCCAGCGATTTTGTTAAAAAAAAACTGCAAACACTATCGCGAAGCCACTTGCAATACTGCTAAGACAGAGTATAGATATGAGCGAGATATATGTTAAACATAAATTAGCTTATATAACCCCTATCTTCAAAAGTGGATCAAGACTAGAGGCAAGCAATTATAGACCTGTTAGTCTAACATCACATATTATGAAAGTGTATGAGAGGGTAATAAAAAAGAAAATAATGAACCATTTGGTCAAAAATAATTTGTTTAATATGGGTCAACACGGTTTCGTACCTGGAAAAAGTACACAGACCCAGCTTATAGCTCACTATGAAAACATATACAATAATATGATAAATGAAAAAGACACAGATGTGATCTTTCTAGATTTTGCAAAAGCCTTTGACAAGGTAGACCATAACATATTGGAGAAAAAAATGAGAAAGCATAATATTGTGGGAAAGATAGGAAAATGGGTAAAAGAATTCCTGCAAAACAGAAAACAGATGGTGGTTGCAAATGACGAGAAATCAGATGAAGCCCAGGTAATATCTGGTGTGCCCCAAGGTACGGTATTAGCTGCACTGCTATTTGTTATTATGATCTCAGACATAGACTGTGATGTTGAAAACTCCGTAGTGAGAAGTTTCGCTGATGACACAAGAATAAGTAGAGAAATTACTTGTGATGAAGATAGGAACTCACTACAAAGAGATCTAAACAAAATATATGAATGGGCGGAGATAAATAGGATGGTATTTAACTCCGATAAATTCGAATCAATAAATTATGGAAACAGAGAAGGAATGGTGTATGCATACAAGGGACCTAATAATGAGACAATCACAAACAAGGAAGCAATTAAAGACCTTGGTGTAATTTTAAATAGGAATATGTTATGCAACGACCAAATAGCAACACTGTTGGCTAAATGTAAAGCAAAAATGGGAATGTTATTCAGACACTTTAAAACAAGAAAAGCTGAACACATGATTATGCTTTACAAAACTTATGTGCGTAGTACACTCGAGTACTGCAATGTGATATGGTACCCACACTACCAAAAGGATATTGCGCAAATAGAGAGTGTACAAAGGTCCTATACTGCTAGAATAGAAGAAGTTAAGGACCTTGATTACTGGGAAAGACTGCAATTTTTAAAACTATACAGTCTAGAAAGGAGAAGAGAACGCTACATGATAATACAAGCATGGAAGCAAATAGAAGGAATTGCTGAAAACATCATGGAGCTTAAAGTATCAGAAAGAGCAAGCCGAGGTAGATTAATAGTACCAAAAAGCATTCCAGGTAAACTGAGAAAGGTGCACAGGACATTAATCCACTACGCACCAGCATCGATAATGCAGCGACTATTTAATGTGCTGCCAGCTCATCTAAGAAACATATCAGGAGTGAGCGTAGATGCGTTTAAAAAGCAGCTCGATAAATACCTAAGATGCATCCCAGACCATCCAAGACTGGAAGATGCAAAATACACCGGAAGATGTATTAGCAACTCTCTGGTGGATATACGAGGTGCCTCACACTGAGGGACCTGGGGGAACCCAAACAAAAAATAAGGCAATAAGGTAAGGCTCTCTCTCTCTCTCTCTCTGAATAAATACTAAAATATATATTCCCTATTTGAAGGTTTGATATTTAAATTACGAATGTTTAGGTGAAATTATTATTTCATTCAACCTTTAGTTTACTGGTATTATGTGTTCTGGTTTTGAATAATCGTGGTTCTTCATTTTTTTTTTTTTTTTACTGTATTTAACTATGTGCGATGAAGCTTTGTTGGTAAAATATAAATATCGTAATATCTTATATTGTAAAAGTACTCATAAAACTCATACTAAGCTTGGAAATGAAAGAAAAAAAATATTTATATTTGAAACACAACACTGTACTATACTGTTGTCGACAATCCTATTCTAAATTTTGATATCAAACTTTAATAAGAGTTTGTATCGTAGGACAAAGAAGAGCTGAGCAGAAATATTTATTGATACATGTTAAAACACTCCGTAAAGATATTAAATTTTTAGCGTTTTACACACACACACACACACACAAATATATATATATATATATATATATATATATATATATATATATATATATATATATATATATATATATATATATATATATATATATATATGTGTGTGTGTGTGTGTGTGTGTGTGTGTGTCTGTGTGTGTGTTTGTGTGTGTGTGTCTGTGTGTGTGTGTGTGTGTGTGTGTGTTTGTGTGTGTGTACAGCTAAAGTGAGAAACCAGACATACCATAAAACAATTATATATTTCATGAAATTACCTTTTGGATCACTTAAAGTCTAGGAGTATATTATATTCCACAATTTACCTACTTATCTTACAATTTAATCATTTCTCCACCATTACAGTTTAAAAAAGACAAAGCGAACGAAGTTTAAACCAGTTATGCTGCACAACCTAGTCCTCTTGTCTGTTGATATTAGTAAAGCAAAATGTAATAGAGATATCTTAAGTGTTTATGAATCTTACCAACAAGGGAAAGAAAGGCATCGTGATTAAGCCAAGATATTTTCGCATTTCAGTTCAAGATGTCACGTAGATTTCATAAAGTTTCTATTTTCGTTCACCAAGATCACTTAACGAAGAGTGTGGTTTTAAGACCTCTTCTAACAGATATTTGTTCGACATATTTGTATTACTTGGTACCCCATGTATTTTTCAATCTGGCAATAGCAGGGAATACTTTAATAAACATATAGGAACTTAAAATTAATGTGGCATAAGCTTAAGTTGGTACGAGATAAACCGAGGTATACTTAAAGTTAAGGTAATGTCGAAAGGGGCAACTAAGACTTCGAAAACATGTTAATAACTTGGATGTAAGAAAACCAATCTACTCCAGGTAGTCACGGGATTGAATTTATTCCATTCATGAAAATTAGTTCTTCATTCTGGCATCGAGAGAACACCTCACGAGGCTATGTGTAACTGTGCTCCTAGAGTTGGACTGTACAATGGGCATTTTCCAAGGCAAGTGTTTGAATCAGAGGGAAAAACAATTTGAAAATGCCTGAACTGCTTCACTATATCCACCAAGCATGTTAATACCATTTCCGTCTAAGAAATATCGAATATAACTGTCAGAGCGTGAAGTTTGTTCAAAAATAACAAAGAAAACCTATGTGTTTCGATGGTAAAGTTGGTTTACGGTTGCCAAACTGAAAGGCCTTTGATTAAAAAAAAAAACATGCTATGATGCAGGTAAAAGCCTCATTACATGTCGGGCTTTTTTTAATTAGGGCTATTTTACATCTTTCAAAAGTGCTGATGCCGTTTGCGTGGAGAAGAGACATTGAATCCGACTGTGAAATTACCTGTTGTGTGTTTAAAAAAAGAGAAAAAAATAGGAAAGACAGCATATTATTTGCTGGAAATGTAAGCAGACCATCCACGTGTCATGCCCAGAAGTCTACTACTCGGAACACACTTTTACAGGCTTGCAGGTGGTGTTTAAATTAAATAAATATATCAAAGGAAAGACAAACAGCTAAAGTATCTCTGGAAATTCACGCTAAGAAAATTAAATTGTCTGACACATCTCATTCTAAGGCATCACTAGGCATTATAATTCGTATTCCTGTAGCTGAAATTGATAGAAGAAAGGAGACGCTAGATTTATTTTAGCTGTCGTAAAAGAAAAAAAAAATAAGGATAGATTTTTTTGAGTTGGGAACAAGGAGTGGCCAAAACAAACAGTTGTTCTCTCTGTCTCAGTGTAATATAAGTGCACAAGAATTAATTTCTCTTGAAGTTCCGAATATTCAAACATAACATCGGTTTGTTCCTACAGTTCAAAGTATCAGCACTACACGAGGATTTGAAAAATGTTTGGCCAGCAACAACAAATGCAGCTGTTTCTGGTCCACTGCAGGACAAAAGCATCAGATATGTGCATTCAATTCTGTGGTTTGACCAGTGTTCATTATCTGCTGGATATTGTGGATTGGTAATGGTGGAAGAAATATCCTAAATGACAACGCAGGAAACTAACATTTGTTGATCATGACGATATATATATATATATATATATATATATATATATATATATATATATATATATATATATATATATATATATATATATATATATATATATATATATACAAATATAGCATATAAGTATATGTATATACTCTCTCTCTCTCTCTCTCTCTCTCTCGCTCTCTCTCTCTCTCTCTCTCTCTCTCTCTCTTCTCTCTCTCTCTCTCTCTCTCTCTCTATATATATATATATATATATATATATATATATATATATATATATATATATATATACAGATATAGTATATAGGTATATGTATATACTCTCTCTCTCTCTCTCTCTCTCTCTCTCTCTCTCTCTCTCTCTCTCTCTCTCTCTCTCTCTCTCTCTCTCTCTCTCTCTCTCTATATATATATATATATATATATATATATATATATATATATATATATATATATATATATATAAATATATATATATATATATATATATATATATATATATATATATATATATTATTCTTTTACAAAGCTATACATATTACATATTAATCTTTTACAAAATTATATATATCATATATTATTCTTTTACAAAATAAAGGAATCATTTTATACTAAATTCAAAGAAACGCTGATGGCTTCGCTCTCTCGCTTTTTATTTGCTAAACGAAGTAAGCACTTTTTTGCTTATTTTTGCCGGGTCTTGTAAACAGCCAACGCTCGGAAGAGCTATTGATGTTGCAGAATATGCTGCAAAGCAAATGCTTTTGAAAATTTACTGCAATCATAGAAGTATTTGACATTAATTTAGTTTACGCCCCAAGGAACGAAAAAAGGTGGTTCATTTATGTCAAAAAGAGCACCTCTCTCTCTCTCTCTCTCTCTCTCTCTCTCTCTCTCTCTCTCTCTCTCTCACTCTCTCTCTCTCTCTCTCTCTCTCTCTCTCTCTCTTTGTGAATAATTTATTTTATCTATTCTAGAATGTCCTTGTGTGCTTGTGTATGCTCGAATGGGGCCGTTATCATAGTAGCAATGTCTTTGTATTTTCAATTCATGTATCAATATCATTATCGTGATTTGTATAACCTTTTTCAATAATAGTATTTATATTTATCTTATCATCATAAATGCTACTACTACTACTACTACTACTACTACTACTACTACTACTACTACTACTAATAGTACTACTATTACTACTACCATTATTATTATTATTATTATTATTATTATTTATATTATTATTATTATCATAATTTAAAAATATATTTCAATTTATTTTTCATGGCTTTCTCTAATAAACGTATTTTTTTATAATGATAAAATATATAAATAACAAACATTTGAAAACAAGTTTGTGCTAGTTCTAATATGATAAATACTTTGTGGACATTTACAAATAATTATTCTAACATTTCATGCAAAACAATATCTCTCCATTTCTATGCGCACTTTTATTGCCAAATTTAGTTATTTAATTCACGCAGCTTATAGGAATGAATAATACATGGATATAGCTTTTTTATAATAGATGTTTTTATCAATAGACCTCATAATAATATGACCTTTTTTAGTTATTTGTATTACTATTTCAATGGTCTTTTTAATACATTGACAAAATTCCTTAAAGATAATATATATATATATATATATATATATATATATATATATATATATATATATATATATATATATATATATATATATATATATATGTCTATTATATACATATATATACACATATATGTATATTATACATATATACTTATACATACATATATATACATGTATGTGTGTATACATAAATACACACACACACACATATATATATATATATATAT
>NW_027168846.1:0-2500 GCF_036898095.1 Palaemon carinicauda | reverse complement strand
TAGAGGCAGCTGATGTAGAGGGTGCAGTTCTCTCTACTTTCTTAAAATACCGCTCCAGGTTAGACTGGACAGAGAGGATCCTCTTCTCATCCAAAATCTCCTTATAACACTGCAGTAAGTCCATGACACCTCTGGAAACCCTGGTGAACCTGTCCATGTTGGGATCTTGAGCCTCGAAAGTTGCCAATGCTTGTTGTATCTCGGCAAAACCTTTTGACAAGCCCTGCCTTGTGAAAGCCTTAGGGTCTGGGGTGGGGGCTTCTTCCTCTTCCTCTATGATCTGCTTCTCCAGTTGTATCAAGTCCCCAGCAGATAACTCCTCTCCATGAGATTCTAGCAGCTCCGTAACATCATCCTGATAGACCAGCATGGGCTTCAGTTTGAAGTCGCCAGCAGCATTTCCCCCAAGAAGCAAAGTTAGCCTCTCCTTGCCTGCTTTATGACCGGGTGCTGACTTCTCCTCCTTTGCTATGTACGTGCGGTTAGGCATGCGCTTCCAGAATAAACCTGTCTCATCCGCATTGAACACCTGATAAGCAGAATAACCCCCCCTCCCTAATTATCTCAGCCAACGCTTTAGGAAATTCACTTGCTGCTTTCTCATCCCCACTAGCAGCTTCACCTTGCACTTTAAGATTATGGTAATTGGCCCGAGCCTTAAATCGCATAAACCAACCCCTACTAGCCGAAAACTCTTCACTTTTCACTTTCTCCCCCCCTTTCTTTTTTCAACGCTTCAAACAACCTTTTAGCCTTCTCTTGAATAACCATTAAGCTCACTGGAATACGCCGTTGATTTTGATCTTCCAACCAAAGCACTAATAACCTTTCCATTTCGATAATTAAACCACTACGCTGTTTCGTTATCACTGTTGCTTTCATTGGAGCAGATCCTTTTACGTGTTCAACAATGCGCTCCTTATCTTTAAGGATAGTAGCCACGGTCGAACGGCTAAGGCCAAGCGATCGGCCAATGTTCGTTGGCGTTTCACACCGTTTTTAGACCGCTTAATAATGTTTAATTTCACTTCCATGGTGATGGCCTTCCTTTTCTTCGATGCACTACCATCAGAAGAATCTGCCTTGCGCTTTGGAGCCATAATGAAGGGCAAAAAGTTCAAAAAAATGATCAAACACGTGAGAGAAAGAACAGGCAATCACAACCAAAAATAGCGTATGAGTGGAACTGAGCGACGCCGTCTTCCTCGCCCACAACCACCGCAAAGCGTATTCATCCACCGCGCGCTAGAAAACTAGTTCGCAATTGTTTACGTCGCTTACGACGCTAACGGTGTAAGACGGAACGACGCTTAATATTATTTTTATATTTTTATGGGGCGCGTTCGTAACGGCGAAACCGCGTAAGTCGGGACCGTCGTAACCCGAGGACCTACTGTACACACATATATATACATATATATATATATATATATATATATATATATATATATATATATATATATATATATATATATATATATATATATATATATATATATATATATATATGTATATGTACATATACACACACACACATATATATATATATATATATATATATATATATATATATATATATATATATGTATATATATATATATATATATATATATATATATATATATATATATATATATATATATATATATATATATATATATATATATATATATATATATATATATATATATATATACACACACACATATATATATGTATATATATATATATATATATATATATATATATATATATATATATATATATATATATATATATATATATATATATATATATATATATATATGTGTGTATATATTTGTGTGTGTGTGCTTCTCTTCCAGAAAGTGGATGCAATGGAAATCTCTCTTAAACACCTTGTCATCAACCAACTTATATAATCAACTGCAATTACGCAACATAACAATCGTGGCAAAAATTACCTGGTGATGTTGGCAACACAGAAGTCCCACCATTATGGGAATTCACGGGATCTTAAGATTCAAGTAGCAACTTCTGCTTTAATGTTCTCTTCTGGCAAAGTCTCTCTAACTCTGTCTGTTTTTATGGCTTTTTTTGTATCTATGCACTGACTTACTCTGATACTTCTCCACCATGTAGGTCTAGAAGAAAAAACTGTTAACAGCCGCAGGAGTGATACTTTAGAGCAATAGACATTGTCATTTAAAACAATTACGTGTCAAAAAAATAGAAGTACTTTTTTCCGCCAGTTATTATTATTATTATTACTATTATTATTATTATTATTATTATTATTATTATTATTATTATTATTATTATTATTATTATTATTATTAATACCTGCTAAGCTACAACCTTAGTTGGAAAAGTAGGATGCTATAAGTCCAGGGGCTTCAAAGGGGAATATAACCCGGTGAGGAAAAGAAACTTGGAAAAATTAAATATTTTAAGAAGTGTAATATTAAATTAAATATCTCTTATATAAACTATAAAATCTTTAACAAACAAGAGGAAGAGA
>NW_027168845.1:0-54467 GCF_036898095.1 Palaemon carinicauda | reverse complement strand
TCAGGACGACATAGCTATCTCACCCAAAAATAGATTTTTAAATATTTAACTTAGCCGGTGAATATATATAGCTGCAACTTTGTTGCTCGACAGACAAAAAACTGTAAAAAACTCGCCAGCGATCGCTATACAGGTTGCGGGTGTGCCCATCAGCGCCAACTGTCGGCCAGATACCATACTCAATGTAAACAAAGACTCAATTTCTTCTCTGTCGACGTGTCAACAAGACGTACTTTTACTCGCTGTAGAACCTGGAGTTTTCTCAACATACAGTGATACCTCGGTAGTCGAACGACTCTATACTCGAACAATTCGGAGTTCGACCAAAATTTTCGAGAAATTTTTGCTGCGGTGCTCGACCAAAAATTCGGTACTCGACCAGCCGAACACGTGACGACCGCATGGGCTTTGTGATGATCGCGCCATCTCGGCCACTCTCGCTTGTTCGGGAAGCATCAGTTCTCTCGAGAGCGTCACTCAGACAACGCGCGATCAGCATTCGTTGTGATTTAGTGATTTTCAGTGCTTTTAATTGCTTTTTTAGCTTTCATAATGAGTCCCAAGAAAGTAATGAGTGTTAAGGGGAAGGAGAAGAGGAAAACAGTGTGAACAACGATCGAGTTGAAGAAGGAAATTATAGCGAAATATGAGAATGGTGTACGAGTGTCCGATTTAGCGGTAGAATACGGAATGGCGAAGTCGACCATTTCTACGTTTTTAAAGCATAAAGAAATGATTAAGAAGGCGAATGTTGCAACGGGAGTTACGGCGGTAACTAAGCAAAGGCCACAAGTGATTGAGGAGATGGAAAAGTTGCTTTTAATATTTATTAAAGAAAAACAGTTGGCCGGGGAAAGTGTTAGTGAAGCGTTCATTTGTGAAAAAGCGTTGCATATCTATGAAGAATTAGTGAAGAAAAGTCCGAGTACCAGTGAAAGTGATTCATTTACATTTAAAGCGAGCAGGGGTTGGTTTGAAAAGTTTCGTAATAGAACAGGTATTCATCGTGTTACTAGGCATGGGGAGGCAGCTAGTTCGGATCAAATTGCAGCCGATAAATACGTGGGGGAATTCGATCGGTACATAAATGAACAAAATTTGATCGCACAACAAGTCTTTAATTGTGATGAGACTGGGTTATTTTGGAAGAAAATGCCAGCCAATACGTACATTACCAAGGACGAGACGAAGATGCCAGGTCACAAGCCAATGAAAGATAGGCTAACATTGTTGCTGTGTGCAAATGCAAGTGGCGATTGCAAGATCAAACCCTTGTTAGTGTACCACTCGGACAACCCCCGGGTGTTCAAACGAAATAATATTTGTAAAAGTTCACTACCAGTTATGTGGCGCTCGAACACTAAATCTTGGGTCACAAGACAATTCTTTACTGAGTGGATAAACGAAGTGTTTGCCCCCCAGGTTAAGGCTTACCTCATTGAAAAGAGCTTGCCAATGAAATGTCTTCTGGTTATGGACAATGCTCCTGCACATCCTCCAGGTCTCGAGGATGACTTGAAAGAAGAATACAGCTTTATCAAAATCAAATTCTTGCCCCCCAATACTACTCCCATACTCCAGCCCATGGACCAACAGGTCATTTCAAACTTCAAAAAACTCTATACCAAGGCCCTTTTCAGAAAGTGTTTTGAAGTGACCAGTGACACGAAGTTGACCCTAAAGGAATTCTGGAAGGAACACTTCAGCATCCTCAACTCTGTTAACATGATTGACCAAGCTTGGCGAGGTGTGACCTATAGGACATTGAACTCTGCCTGGCGTAAGCTGTGGCCATCATGTGTCACAGAGAGGGAGTTTGAAGGTTTCCAACCAGAGGCGGGTCCAAGCACTGCTACCCCTGTAATTTCTGATGACACTGATGTCGTTGAGGAAATTGTTGTCATGGGCAGGAGTTTGGGGCTTGAGGTCGACAAGGATGATATTGATGAGCTTGTAGAAAGCCATTCTACCGAGTTGACTGTGGAGGAATTGTTGCACCTGCAACAACAACAGCAGCAGGATCTGATTGTGGAGCAGGAATCTTCAGAAGAGGATGAGGTAAGGGAGGATGTTCCAAGTTCTCTCATCAATGAAATTTGTTCCAAGTGGGCAGATGTGCAGGCTTTTGCTGAAAAATACCACCCAGAAATTGCAGTAGCAAACCGGGCAGTGCATATGTTTAATGATAGTGTCATGTATCATTTTCGAAGAATACTGCAGAGGAGGAAGAAACAATTAACAATAGACCAGTTTTTCACAAAAGAAAAGAAAGCTGCTACATCAAAGCCTGTTTCTCCTCCAAAGAAGAGACAAAGAAGAGAAGAAACCCCTGAAATAGATCTGCCCACCCTTTCATTGGAGAGAGAAACAACTCCTGAAGGAGAACTACCCCGCCACATCATGGAAGGGGACTCTCCTTCCAAGCAGTAACCTCCCCCTTCCATCCTCTCCACATCCATCCCTGTATGCCATCGAACCGCTGCTCAAAGGTATGTTCACTACAGTACAGAAAATGGTTTAAAATTGTTTTATTTTAGTACAGTAAATGGTTTAAAATTGTTTTATAGGATTTTCTGACCAATTTCATACACATTTAGATAATTATTGTTGTTTAGGTACACGTTTTATTAATATTTTGGGCCTGTTCGAGTGCTTGGGAACGGAATAGAATATATACCATTATTTCTTATGGAGAAAAATTCGGTACTCGAACAAATCGGAGGTCGAACACGGATCTCGAACGGATTATGGTCGAGTACCGAGGTATCACTATATATGGTGAAGTACTTCATTTTGGTTTGAGCTTTCGCAGTGCAGGTGTTTTATCTTCATCTTAAATCTTGAATTCGTTTTGGATAGATTTAATTTTAGGTGACAAAGAGAGTATGGACTTTCTTTGACTTTTAAATGGCCGACCCTTCCCTTAGACGGAAGTGTGTTTAGGCTTTTAGTAATTATCTTATCACGTTATAAATTAATTATAGATTTTCCTCTATATATTTTATATCTCACCGCCTTTTTTAGGCCTCTTCGATTAACTTAAAATTTATAATAAACATAAAAAATAAATTTTAATGTTTTGTTTATATGCGACCTTTCCTGAGAGTAGGCGGTCCTAACTTGGAAACCGAAGTTAAACAACGTTGAGCCCTTTCAATCGTAAATAGCTTTTAAAGAGCTAATGATTTAAAACTTTTTAAGTGAAATATTTTATGAAAGAATTTCTTTGAATAGTCTTCGTACTGTTTTCAAAGATGAACTAACGTTTAGTTTATTTATGCTACGCAGTTTGCGCTCTATCGTTACGATAGAGAGAGAGAGTATCACGGTTTCACTTTGCAGAAAGAGTAAATCGATTCTGACGTTTTGTTCTTTCTTCTTTCAAAGCTTAAATGTTTTAAATTCTATTTTAAAGGAACTTTTTAATTGAAAAACCTTTCAGTTTTTTCCTTTGGTCAAATAACATGTTTTTTTGACGAAACGTAATTGGGCTCTTCTCTTAGGTGTGATATCAAGAGAGAAAGACAGAGAGAGATAGAGACGGAGGGAGAGAGAGGAGAGAAAACGTTCCGTTCAAGCGGGTAACGTTGTTCTCGAGTTACTCTCGTCCCTAGTCTCTGTACGGGGAGAAAGGATAAAACGTTTTTAGTTTTATTCTCGTCCCCAGGCAATGTACGGTGAGAGATTGAAAACGTAGTTTTGAATGAACTAGTGTTTATTCTCTTCCCCAACCACTGAATTTTTTTTTATCTTAAAAGATGTTTACTGTTTTTTTGCTGGTATTAATGTGCTTGCATTATACGACTGATTTCGCATTTACTACCTTTTGATGAGGGTAGAATTGCGTGCTTCAGGTAGAAATCAGTAAAAGTTTTGATTTCAGTGAAATAAGTGCAAAGCAGAAAATCGTAGTGATAAAGTGATATTGCGCAAAGTGTTACAGTGTTGCGTCCGAGGGTTCGTCTGTTCGTGCCTGTCGTTCACCTAGTCCGGGACCTCTTGCAAGCTCCCAAGCCCAGGGGAGAAGTTATGTCGTACGACTTATGGGTTCGAGAGGCCTTGATCAGCGAACAGACGTTTCCCTCTATGGTATCGGGTGTATCTTACCAAGATCTCCCCTACCATAAGGCGAGAGAGACGTTTTTTCTCCTCGTCATCCGAAGGCTTTTCGCATAAGAAACCTGAAACAAGGTTTCGAGGCCCTTAAGCGAAAGTCAGTCCTTTCAGGACAGGTCCAGCGTCCTGGTTGCAGCCATTAGGACAGCTCTGACCCTTTGCAGTCATCGGAAAACTGCTCGCCGCCTAACAAAAGCGTAACACAGACTCCGAGAGTCTTTTTTGTTGGCAAAGTGTTGCGGTCACAGACGTTTCCCTCGTCTCTTACCGCAACCATTTCCGTTGATCCTAAATGGGTTATACGGCAAGACATGCAGAATAGACTATTCTGCCGATTAGTCCGTTGAGCCTAGCTGTTTATCTCATCGAGATCCTGGCTTTCAGCCAACCTAACGTTCCTTTGTGCATCCTGTTGACGTTGGCGTAGCTAAGTCACGTCAGTCAGGTTGTTTAGAACCACACTCGATGCGGTCTCGTGTGGATTTTCAGCCACATTTGGACGTTAGGCCACTTGCTGATGCTCCTGTTGACGTTCAGGACGTTCGCTAACAATCGGAGTTGACTTGTTTTGACGCTGTGCGTCAACCTCCGCATTCTAGAGTTGTTTTGACTGCTCATTCTAGGCAGTCAAAGCAGTCTCGAGTGGACGCTGTGCGTCCTCACGCACCTGTTGTTGTTGACAGTTCACAGACTGTCAATCAGTTGCATGACGTTGCGTCCTGGTCTCTCGCACCTGTTGTTGTTGACAGTTCACAGACTGTCAAGCAGTTACATGACGTGGCGTCCTGGTCCGCTACTAATGCACCAGTGCGTGTGGACTCTGCTTGTAAAGCATTGCCACCACGGTAGGTCTCTCCCTTGCTTGAGACTCAGCTATTATCGGACAAGGTTCCTTTAGATGAGGAAATTGCTATTCCCCCTCCTACTGATATTCCCTTGAGGACACTGTCAGACGGAGAGGAGCCTAAATCTGCTTAGCCCTCTATGGACTTTAATTAAATCATGCTGATTTTTAAGGATCTTTGTCCGGATCTTTTTGTAACTGCTGCTCCTCGTTCGCCTAAACGTCAGAGCTTACACTAGGCCTAGCTACTTCGAAGCCGTTGTTTATAAGCTAGTGCTCTCTCGCTCTCCTAGAGAGCTTTACGTTTGCTAGGCGACTGGTTTTTCACCAGGAGGAGTTTGGGGGATACAGCCTTTGTTTTCCCTTCTTTTAAACTGGCTTATAGAGCGAGAGTCTGATATGACACGAGAGAAGTTCTCGGCTTGGGAGTTCCTGCTTCTGCCCAGATAGACTTCTCAAATCTCGTAGAATCTCCCTGGCGCCTGGCCAGGAGACGCTCCAAGATTTTACAGGTCAACTTCACAGCTGTTTTCGAGCCTTTGAAGTTTTGCTGTACAATTATGTCATGCATAAACAAGGCTTTCAGGGATGGAAAGCGGTACCGCCTCAGTCGCTAACCCCGTCTGTTGCTGCACCTGCTCCCGTAGACCCTAAATTGGCTTTGCTGCAAGACATGCAGTCCAAGCTTGCGTCCTTGATGGAGGACTTTAATGCGGAAAAGGTTGCTGCTGAACCTTCTGGCCAACAACCTTCCAAGCGGTCGGTTGTGCGTCCTGTTGACGCTGAGGTAACCTTCTCGCGTCTACCAGTTGAGGTGGTTCCTCCACCGATGCGACCCAGTGTGGGTTGCCAGCCGCACGTTGACGTTAAGCGATGCTCGGAGGTGGTTGTTGACATTCAGGACGTTCAACAACCATCAGAGGTGACTTGTTTTGACGCGGTGCGTCAACCTCCGCAACCCGGTATGGTGTTGACTGCACAACCCAGACGGTCTAGACAGTCTCGGGTGGACGCTGTGCGTCCTCGCGCACCCATGGTTGTTGACAGTTCACAGACTGTGCAGCAGTTCCATGACGTTGCGTCCGGCTCCGTCACGCATGCACCAGTGCGACCGGACTCAGCGAGCCAGACGTTGCCCACTCCGTTGCCGTTTCCTCATCAGTTTTCGGAGGAGGAACTATCTGATGAGGACGTTGCTGAACAACAAGACGATCAGCCCCCAGAATAGATCAAGCCCTGCTATCCATCCAGAAGATGCTGAAGAAGGAACGCTGCTCAGTCAGGCTGTGGATGAGTCTGGTAGGGACGCTGTCATCCCTGGAACAGTTTGTATCACTAGGAAGACTACACCTCTGTCCTCTTCAATACCATCTGGCTTTTCACTGGAAAAAGGACAAGACGCTAGAAGCGGTCTTGATCCCGATATCCGGAAAGATAAAGTCTTGTCTGACTTGGTGGAAGGACAATATCAACCTAAGAGAGGGTCTTCCCCTGGCTGTTCAGACTCCCCACCTCGTTCTCTTCTCGGACGCATCGGACTTGGGCTGGGGCGCGACACTGGACGGTCGGGAATGCTCAGGTCTGTGGAACTCGAGTCAGAGGAGCATGCATATCAACTGCAAGGAGCTGTTGGCAGTTCATCTGGCCTTGAAAAGCTTCGAGTATCTCCTTCGAGGCAAAGTGGTGGAAGTAAACTCGGACAACACCACGGCCTTGGCGTACATCTCCAAACAAGGAGGTACCCACTCACTGACGTTGTACGAGATCGCAAGGGACCTGCTCATCTGGTCAAAAGGTCAAGACATCTCCCTAGTAACGAAGTTCATCCAAGGCGACTTGAACGTCATAGCAGATTGGCTCAGTCGGAAAGGGCAAGTAATTCCAACCGAATAGACCCTCCACAAGGATGTGTGCAAGAGACTTTGGGCCACTTGGGGTCAACCAACCATAGATCTCTTTGCAACCTCGCTGACCAAGAGGCTTCCAATCTATTGCTCCCCAGTCCCGGACCCAGCAGCAATACATATAGATGCCTTCCTCCTAGATTGGTCACATCTGGATCTCTACGCATTCCCACCGTTCAAGATTGTCAACAAGGTACTGCAGAAGTTCGCCTCTCACGAAGGGACAAGGTTGACGTTAGTTGCTCCCCTCTGGCCCGCGAGAGAATGGTTCACCGAGGTACTTCGATGGTTAGTAGACGTTCCCAGAAGTCTTCCTCTAAGGGTAGACCTTCTACGTCAGCCACACGTAAAGAAGGTACACCAAAGCCTCCACGCTCTTCGTCTGACTGCCTTCAGACTATCGAAAGATGCTCGAGAGCTAGAGGCTTTTCGAAGGAGGCAGCCAGTGCGATTGCTAGAGCAAGGAGAGCGTCTACCATTAGAGTCTACCAATCGAAGTGGGAAGTCTTCCGAGACTGGTGCAAGTCAGTTTCTGTATCCTCGACCAGTACCTCTGTAGCTCAAATAGCTGATTTTCTCTTATACCTGAGAAAAGGACGATCCCTTTCAGCTCCCACTATCAAGGGCTACAGAAGCATGTTGGCATCGGTCTTCCGGCATAGAGGCTTAGATCTTTCCAACAATAAAGATCTGCAAGACCTCCTGAAGTCTTTTGAGACCACCAAGGAGCGTCGTTTGGCTACCCCTGGATGGAATTTAGACGTGGTACTAAGATTCCTCATGTCAGACAGGTTGGAGCCGTTACAATCAGCCTCCCTGAAAGATCTCACTCTTAAGACTCTTTTCCTGGTATGCTTAGCCTCGGCTAAAAGAGTCAGTGAGATTCATGCCTTCAGCAAGAACATCGGATTTTCGTCGGAAAAAGCCACTTGTTCGCTGCAACTTGGTTTTCTAGCCAAAAATGAGCTGCCTTCTCGGCCTTGGCCTAAATCTTTCGATATTCCCAGCTTATCGGAGATCGTAGGCAATGAACTAGAAAGAGTTTTATGCCCTGTTAGAGCTCTTAAGTTCTATTTAAAGCGTACTAAACCTTTACGAGGCCAATCTGAAGCTTTATGGTGTTCAGTTAAGAAACCATCCTTGCCTATGTCAAAGAATGCTTGGTCATACTTTATCAGATTGTTAATACGAGAAGCTCATTCACATCTGAGTGAGGAAGACCGAACTTTGCTTAAGGTGAAGACGCACGAAGTTAGAGCTGTAGCAATTTCCGTGGCCTTTAAGCAAAATAGATCTCTGCAAAGTATAATGGACGCAACCTATTGGAGAAGCAAGTCAGTGTTCGCGTCATTTTACTTGAAAGATGTCCAGTCTCTTTACGAGAACTGCTACACACTGGGACCATTTGTAGCAGCGAGTGCAGTAGTGGGTGAGGGCTCAACCACTACAATTCCCTAATTCCATATCCTTTTAATCTGTCTCTTGAAGTGTTTTTTTATGGGTTGTCCGGAAGGCTAAGAAGCCTTTCGCATCCTGGTTGATTTGGCGGGTGGTCAAAGTCATTTCTTGAGAGCGCCCAGATTAGGGGTTTGATGAGGTCCTGTTGTATGGGTTGCAGCCCTTGATACTTCAGCTCCTAGGGGTCTGTCAGCATCCTAAGAGGATCGCGAGGCTCCGTAAGGAAGACGTACTTATAAGGCAGAGTAATCGTCTAAGTCGACTTCCTTACCAGGTACCTATTTATTTTGTTTTTGTTATTTTGATAACTTCTAAAATGAAATAAAAACTCTTAGCTCATAAGATGTAAACATATTTAACTGGTCTCTACCCACCACCCTGGGTGTGAATCAGCTATATATATTCACCGGCTAAGTTAAATATTTTAAAATGATATTTTAATTATAAAATAAATTTTTGAATATACTTACCCGGTGAATATATAAATTAAACGACCCTCCCTTCCTCCCCAATAGAGACGCAGTGGGATGAGAAGAAATTGAGTCTTTGTTTACATTGAGTATGGTATCTGGCCGACAGTTGGTGCTGATGGGCACACCCGCAACCTGTATAGCGATCGCTGGCGAGTTTTTTACAGTTTTTTGTCTGTCGAGCAACAGAGTTGCAGCTATATATATTCACCGGGTAAGTATATTCAAAAATTTATTTTATAATTAAAATATAATTTTTCGCTTCGCTCAAATTCCGTTATTTGGGCTCAGGCCATGTCGTCCTGATGGAAGTTTACCAGAGCATTAATGTATCTGTGGATTTTCTATTAGTGCCATAACCTCAAGATCAACTTTTCCTTAGTCATTTAAACTTAGAGACACATGATGTTACCGTTATACATCATTTCAACTAATCATGAACTATGTTAGAGCTTCCTGCCCCCTACAGGGAAGAGTCATGCTGGACTCTGGAAAAAGTCTCGAGGATTGCATATATCTTATGAACAATCTAGCCAACAAACAGGTACACTGGTCTCACTATATACCTTTGAATCAGAGTTGTATTTGTAAGGCAACAAATACATGTATGAACTACCGACACCTCCCTGGATCTACTGGGCTAGCAGTATGCTAGACAGACAGGTTAGAATCCATGTAGAAACAATTACTTGTATAAGTCAGCATTACCAACAAGGACTTCCAAGTCAGTCGTAAGGAAAGACTGACGCATCCTGATGTATACAACATAGAGAAAGTTGTTTACGTGTTGGAACAAATATTTATAGAAGTTCACATAAATATATGTCAAATAAAAGGATGGACAATGAATCCTCAATACCTATTTTTATTTCATCTGAATTTTTTGGGGCGAGTAAGACGCAAAATGCAATTCTAGTTTTATTGAAAAACAATAGATTATGAAATTAATATGCATTTTATAGTATAGTATAAAATATCAAATAAATTTTAAAATTGAAGAAACTTCAAATTATTAATTTGAATAGTTCAGTATTGATACATTTGGCATACAGAAGTGTCGCTAATTGCCCCTTTGCTTTTAGATAGTAACTACTATACAGTAGTTATATCCAGTTATATCTGCCTGCCGCTAACGTCGTTGTGAAGTTTTTTCACACAGCAGCAGTCTTCAGCAACCTTACGCGGGAGTGAGGAGGAGCAGCTCTCTTTCCCTCTCTCTCATTATTCAAGTGGATTTTAGGATTTATACACACGCTGGATTAACTATTATGGATTTTTCCTCTACCATGGAAATAATTACATACTAATTCATCGAGGATGGGATCCGGACGCCGCTTAGCGATGATCGTCTGTTGAATGATTTTTTCCACACTCACCAGAACTGTTATCGCAACAGGGTAAGCATAAGGGGCTTTAACCCTGGATAGGTACGGTGGGTCGTTCGCGACCCCAAGCGTAAAAAAAAAACAGGTTTTTCTCACGTGACTCACCCCCGTGACTGAATTTGTGGGTGATCGACCTGCAGGAGGTGTCTCCCCTACACGCTCTAGTAGTGTCTAGATGTGCATTGCTGTAGCTGTACTCCTTCCCCGATTTCTGAGACGCGTCGGGGTCGAGCGCGACCGAGTTTACCCTTCTAAGGTAGTTTGCATAATTATCAAAGTTATTACGTATTATGAAATTGTCGTAGAATGGTGCAACTTGTATAGGTTATCAGTTGTGGAAAGTCTTGGTGGATTGTTTGGCTACCATGTGCATGATTTTTTTTTTAGTTAAAATGTCGTTCATCACCACGAGGACCATTTTACCGCGAGTGCCCCTTTTTCATTTTTTTTTTCATTTTTTTGCCAAGTCATTTTTCCGTAAGATATTGCCAAATAGTGTCGTAAAACTTTTGCTTGTTTAGTGTTGGAAAGTGTGTCTAGATGATCTGGCTACCCATGCATGACTTTGTTTTTGTCAGATACGACGTAGTTATTGGTATATTGGGTATTTAACTGCGGTTACCAATTTCTGTTTTTTTTCAATATTTGTAAAAATTACTACGTAGTAAGGAATTGCCGTATATTATTCATTTTTTTTTTTCATGTTTATGTGTTAGAAAGTGTGCCTTGATGGTTGGGCTAACACGTGCATGTCTTTTTTTTTATCTGAGATGCCGTATATTAGAATGTCGGGCATTTTACCGCGAGTACCCCTTTTTCATTTTTTTTCATTTTTTTGTCAAGTAATTTTTCCGTAAGATATTGCGAAATAGTGTCGTAAAACTTTTGCTTTTTTAGTGTTGGAAAGTGTGTCTAGATGATCTGGCTACCCATGCGTGATTTTGTTTTTGTCAGATACGACGTAGTTATTGGTATATTGGGTATTTAACTGCGGTTGCCAATTTCTGTTTTTTTTTCAATATTTGTAAAAATTTACTACGTAGTAAGGAATTGCCGTATATTATTGATTTTTTTTTCATGTTTATGTGTTAGAAAGTGTGCCTTGATGGTTGGGCTAACACGTGCATGTCTTTTTTTTTATCTGAGATGCCGTATATTAGAATGTTGGGCATTTTTCCGCGAGTGCCCCTTTTTATTTGTTTTGCATTTTTTTGCTTAGTCATGTTACCGTAAGGAATTGGCAAGTAGTGTCGCAAAACTTATATTTTTATAGTGTTGGAAAGTGTTTCTAGATGATCTGGCTACCCATGCCTATTTTTTTTTTAGCCAGATATGGCGTATATATAAGTATGTGTTCGATTTTCCTGTGATTGCCATTTTTTCGTTTTTTCCCATTTCTTTCAAAATTACTACGTACTAAGGAACTATCACAGAGTTATGATTCATTTATATGTTTATTTGTCGGAAAATGTGCCTTGATGGTTTGCCTAGCACGTGGCTGAAATTTTTTTTTTTCTGAAATGCCGTATATTAGAATGGCCATTTTTCCACGAGTGCCCCTTTTTATTTGTTTTGCATTTTTTTGCTTAGTCATGTTACCGTAAGGAATTGGCAAGTAGTGTCGCAAAACTTATAATTTTATAGTGTTGGAAAGTGTTTCTAGATGATCTGGCTACCCATGCCTATCTTTTTTTTTTTTAGCCAGATATGGCGTATATATAGGTATGTGTTCGATTTTCCTGTGATTGCCATTTTTTCGTTTTTTCCCATTTCTTTCAAAATTACTACGTACTAAGGAACTATCACAGAGTAATGATTCATTTAGATGTTTATTTGTCGGAAAATGTGCCTTGATGGTTTGCCTAGCACGTGGCTGAATTTTTTTTTTCTGAAATGCCGTATATTAGAATGTTAGCCATTTTTCCGCGAGTGCCCCTTTTTATTTGTTTTGCATTTTTTCGCTTAGTCATGTTACCGTAAGGAATTGGCAAGTAGTGTCGCAAAACTTATATTTTTATAGTGTTGGAAAGTGTTTCTAGATGATCTGGCTACCCATGCCTATCTTTTTTTTAGCCAGATATGGCGTATATATAGGTATGTGTTCGATTTTCCGGTGATTGCCATTTTTTCGTTTTTTCCCAATTCTTTCAAAATTACTACGTACTAAGGAACTATCACAGAGTAATGATTCCTCTAGATGTTTATTTGTCGGAAAATTTTGTTTACTTTTTTTTTGATTGAATATCATCAAATTTTTTTAGCTAAAATATTATATTGTTTTACATTTTTTTTTTTTTTCGATTTTATTTCCCTTCAAAAAATTTTTTTTGGGTCAGAATTTTAATTTTATAGTCGTAAAATAATCGACAATTATCCAGCAACCCACCATACAATTTTTATGCATATCCAATAATAATTAGATTAGTAAATAACACCTTGAAATTGACATACCCTTCCTACATTTCAAGTGGCAGATTAGGGAGTCTTGAGTCAGTGTGGTTGGCGGCCATTTTATGGACATATCCAAAGGGTAAGCTGCCCTATCTATATATATTCTTGTTCCCTATAGAATTTGTGATATTTTGGTATATTTTTACCTGCATAAATATCATATTATATATTAAATATATGTATTTTTTTACGAAATTTCTAAGTACTCAAAAAATTACCTTTAGATATGGCCCCTGATATAAATGTAATTTACAAAATAATGAAGATTTTTTTACATATTTCTATTCTAGGATAACATATGTTTATTCCCTAAAAAAATTAGCCACTTCCTATTTCATTTGGGTACCCAAAAAAATTCATGAAATTTGGACAAATTTTTTTGGCCAAAAAAAGTTACCCTTTTTTTCTCATTTCAGATCTTCACCTCCATGGGTCTGACTTCATCCAAAATACATCAAGATGTGTCCTAAACATTCAAGAATCAATTCCTAAAAGGATTTGTGTATATATGTATAAACTTTTTTTTTTATGAATTTTTATGTCAGGTCTTTTTTTTTTCTACTTAATATTTTAAAATATTTATAATAAATAGTTTTTCTGCAGATGAGTAGTATTTATCTTTACAGTTGTTTTAAGCATTTATTGAAGTTTTTTTTGGCAAAAGAAAAAAGGAGGTTACTGCAAAAACTGATTTTTCAAGAATTTTTTTTGGCGTCGGGGTCGTTCGCGTCCGAGTATACCCTTAAAGGGGTGTCCGAGGAGCGTACCTATCCAGGGTTAATGCTTGTTCTTGCGTTACATATTCTATATGCCAGTGTTTTGAAAATAATTTCAAGTATTTTAATTAATTAAATTTTTGCTAGATTGAACCTGTGATTTCTATGCAGTCTATAAATTTATTTCTTAAGTATTTGACTACTCGTTGAATTTGCTATTTGTTTTACTGATAATTTGAGAGCTTTTGTGATTTAGTGGTGATTTGAGCAAATATTTATGCGAGTGATTTCGTGATTAGTTAATTGCTGTATTCGGTGATTCGTTGATTTCAAGATTTTATTGATTTATATGAAAATTGTAGTTTTTAGTCATGCGATTACAGTAATTGATATTTTGATTATTGTTGAATTTTTTTTTTATTTATTTTAGTTTTTGTTAGTGTTGCATTTATTGTTCTGATTTTTCCCGTGGTTGATTCTCCTTTACTTTGGATTTTTTAGCGGATGAGTGAAAGGAAGAAGGTTAAGCCCTCGCAGTTGTGAACCTTAAAATCTCGTATAATAGTGCATTTCGAAGACTCGTTTACGTCATTCCACCACCAGCTGCTACAGTGAAATTTATATAATTTTAAATTATGTATTCATAAATGTCTAACCATTTAAATTCAAATTTATTAAATATTTAAAATGCATTTTTTGCATCTCTACCTTTTCACTTAAAAATGCAAGGTTTAATGATATGATCGTGGTCATTACATATTGATTTTATATTTACATATTTAGACCACCCCCCCCATTTTTCTGCTTGGTCCTTCGAACTTTTGGATAAATATTTTCTAAGCACTTGTGTGGAATGTTGGTCGTGTCTAGTTAGGCGGTGTCCGGGTCCCCCTCCTCTCACGTTGTACGTGTTAGTTTTTTTATTTGAAGGTTGATTTATTTGAGGTGTATTGTCTGTTAATTAAAGGAAGTGAGCTACAGTAATAACATATGCACAAGCACTATAAGGGCGAAGAGTGGGCAAAGCGGTTGTCTGATCGTTGGAGTGAAGGCAGGCTAAATCCAACTACCTCCACAGTCAGAAGCGTTGTGGGGGAAGGCTCAATCCAAGCATATTACATCGTGGATAGCGGTTGCCCATAGCAATGTAACATGACATAATCTACCAATTTATTTTGATTGTCTGACTGTAAAAAACAAAACCAGAAGTAACCCGTTAAATGACTCGGAATTTGTATCCGTGTAGGAATAATTTGCCTTTACATTTGAAACCTATTCTATTTAAGAGTTCATTATCTGTCCTACTGATCTTCATATATGCAAAAAGTCTTTCTATCATATTCTTACATGCATACAATAGAGTAGTTAACTGTGTAGTGGACCTGTAACCTCACAAGTAATGTACCATAATTTCCTAAATCTCATTCACTGTAAAAGTTCCGTCATTCCACGCTTGTTACTAAATAAGAATGATGGAAATCTATCCATCCTATCTTTTCAGTTGAATCTCAAGTGCAGTACTGCCATTTTTTTAGGTGAAAAATTAAATGTTTTTTCTATAGCTTTTTACAATTTTCCAAAGTCACATCAAAATGGTGAAAAGAATTCCTGTGAATCTCATAGGGTTTGAACATATGAGAGAGAGAGAGAGAGAGAGAGAGAGAGAGAGAGAGAGAGAGAGAGAGAGAGAGAGAGAGAGAGAGAGAGAGAGAGAGAGAGAGAGAGAGAGAGTGTATGTGTGTGTGTGTGTATCATCAAATCCTCAAGGTAGCAAAGTTTGCATTGAACTTGCTCAACACTGAAAATCACCTTCTTTTACTCCCCTGAGACATGAAAAATTCTCATAAAACAGAAAACTTCCATTAAAGGTCACTCATAAATATCAGACACAAGGGACACTGACCATATATACATATGATCATTGAACAAGCCTGTCTCAACCCAAGCTAAGACCAGAGAGGGCCAGACAATAGATGCTGATGACTCCTCAGCAGGTATACCTATAGGCTACCCCCAAAATTTCCCATTCTTAGCTCTCAAGGGTGGTAAGACTGCAGACACTACAAGAAGCTACCAAGATTGGTAGACAGTGATGTTTTCAATATGCTAACTTAGTCCATTACATGAACTGTGCTTCAATTTCACTGTATCGTAAAGAATGATCTGGTAAATCTCTCAACGTGTTTTCGTACATTATATAAAAAACTGAATACGTACATACAAAGGGTACAAACCTGTTAGGCAATTTGTGTATTCTATACAGTGCTTAAGTGTCTCTCCTTAACAGAGGAGATCAAGTTCTATCCAATTATATCAAAATTCTGTCAACTTCTACCCGCATCATGAAGAGGGAGGCGTCTATCCCAGGCACTGGAGAGGGAGCGCTTACAAAACTGTACCCGTTGAATTTTGGAGTATCATTCCCCAGCTCCTTTCCTGGAATCCAAATGGAAAAGAAGTTACAGATACATCCTTTTTGCTTCACGATGACTCTTCAGTCTTGTATCGAAACCCTGGCAAACATTACACCATTTACCCACCATGTGTACATTCCTACACTTTAAAACATTGCAGCCCTTTTATTCAAATGTTTGTGCCATTTCATATACCCTACGTCTTCCTCATCACTCGTCTTCTATTCAAGTCACAGGCCCAGACAGTGATGCCTTCCTTATTTCACCTATTCTGTTGACTATTCTCTTCCCTCATCCTACCCGAATCCATCGCATTTACACCCAATTACCCACAACACATACCAATTTGCATAGTTCCATCAACCATATCTATATTCATTGTTCCACCTTCCCTTAAAATCATTCCTTTCTTCACATTTGCTTACAAAATTTTCTCTAACTTCTTCGTGCATGTTACATAGGATTTTTCATAATTCAGATTATCCATTCCACTCTGATCTTCCCAGACTTGACTATCCTGTACAGAGTATCAGGTATGCAGTTAGTTCTAACAGTCATGACTTTTTCATCAAAAGTTAAACTAAAAAAGCATTCTAGAAGTTTTACTCAGCAATTTTGGAATATTCCTAATTTGAAAGCAGATGCCGCAAGACACATGCAAAAGGAGTCCAAGGTATGCCATCTCCCGGGTTCAGTTCAGGAAGACTACCTTCGCCTCGAAGGTAGTCTTCCTGAACTGAACCCGGGAGAGAAGGGGTGGAGCAAAATACTACCTCTTTTGGAGGAAGGTGAAGGTGGTCAATGGTGCATATTAGAGAACACCGGGACTTTCATCAAACCGGAGCCAAGTGGAATGACAGACCTAAGAAGGCTAGGATGTTGTATCTTTCGAAAAACCAGAGCCTTTGAGGGATACGGCACAGTGGATGAAGCAGTACTTATGACCATCATCCTTTTCCACTGCTCACAAAACATTCCCCTCCTTTTAAGAGGGCAGCTGGACTGGAGCCACGGTCCGATGCCCTGATCTCCATGCGATCAGGTGCTGGCTGGGAACCATACACTCCTCCCAAAAGAGGAGAGATCGCTCAAAGTCCTGTGGGGCTTCTTGTAATTGGCCTTCCTTGACTCCTGAGAAGAATTGCCAAAACAAGAAGGGAGTGAAGAGGAGGAGAAAACTTTGCATGAAAGCATATCCTTTTCCTTAAACACCTAGAAATTGGTGTTCATTCAAGGAGGACCAATTACCCAATACAGGTGCAAATATCAGCAACTGTTGCACTGGTTTCACCTTGCTGACCAACCCCGAAAGTACCGGTAGGTGTGAAATCTCCGTAGCAGATAAAAGGTGAACAGTTGAAGCTGCTACCCCCCAGTGCACAATCCCCAATCACGAGAGCTCAGTCGGTTACACTCCATAACGGCACGATTAGTTGCATAAATGATAGCTATTTTAAAGGACAAAGGGTTTGTACTGTATATGCATACAAACAAATAAGGAGGCCTTTAAATGGGAGAGTGTATTCGGATTGAGTTAGAATGGCCAATGGCCAATGAGTCTTTAACAAGTAGGAGCGGTAGTATTGGGAGGCAGAGGAGACACCTACCTGCCCTGCCCTTTCAAGTCACTTTCCACCTTTGACTCAAGGATTGGACGAGGTGCAAAAAGATACTTGAAAGAATGGTATGCTTTACCTAATATTGTTACCTAGATAATATAAAATAATATATGCAGAAATCACATCAGTTGTCTTACTGCCAAATGCCATTCACATCAGCATTGCCAATAGTACTGTAATTATAAAAAAATGAGCAATAACTCATGTGTTCTATAAAATTACATCATCTTGAATCCTTTTATTACAACAACAATCATCGCATTATGCAAAGACCCCTGAGGTAATGCTGCCAACTATGAACTGAACAGTAGCGGGACAATACAACCAAAGCTAAGGTAAGTCTTACACTTCATAAGGATTTACTATTTTCTAATCCAGGATTAAACTAAGTAAGTTTGAGACCAGATATTATGTGTACTGAAATATATACATTTCTGTGATGTTTATTACAAATATGTTACAAAATATGTACATCACAAAAACAGTTTTTGTTCTTAATAAACATTTCTGTACATCACACACCCATCTATGCGATCACACCCGTAATAGAAATTGTCAAGAAATTATAGCCATTGTCATCAAATGGAAAGATTTATACAGATTAAACACACACCTGTTTGATTTGATAAAATCTCTGCACATTTGGAAAGTAATCTTATTAACAAAAAAGAAAAGAGTAAAATTTCTACAATACACTTCTTCATATAGCTACCATTCAAGAAGATTTAAACTTTTGAATAAGACATATATGAAATAAAAGCAATGATATCAAGAGTTTAGACGCTTCGATCAGCAACCACTGGTTTGAGACCAAAACTGGAGAAGCCAGTGCATCAAAATAATAATGACTTGTATTCAATGGTAGCTGTGAATAATATTTCGTTTCATAAGACACTATCTCTCCTAGATAATAAAAAGCAAGTGTCTGGTTATATATATACAATATTTAAATTTCCTTTATGTTATGCTGATGGGCAACCAGTAAAGAAAACAAATCTACAAATTGCCCAAACTGCCGTGTTGTAGTTAAGAAAGGGGGAGGGAGTGGGAAGGGTTGAATTTGTGTGCGTATGTATATTTAGTCGTCACTTGGCAGGTTGCGTACACTAGTGTCAAAATAAAAAGGAGGAGACATCAAAACATGTTTTCTCGCAATTACCCAAAGTTCCCTAACAAAAAAATCTGGTGTTCACATTCCCTGTCAAATTTAGGGGGAAAAGGGGACCTTAGAGGTGGGAGAATAAGGGCTTCTTCTTATCCCTGCTCATCTGCGCCATCGCAGCGATACGCAGGTCTTCGCTCTGCAGCATAGTCATGTTGAGAAGCTTCTGCAAGAGAAAAGAAAACAATCAGAACTTGGTTCCATCTTGTACTGACACATCTCTTACTCTAGATGGAACAATGATATTTTCATTATAAAATAAATTTTTAAACATTCTTACCCGGTGGATATATATATATAGCTTAAGTCCCTGACGTCACGGCAGAAAATTCAAAACTCGCGGCAATCGCAGATTGGGTAGCTAGGTGTACTACTAGCGCCACCACTCGCCAGGTAACTGGAACCATTCCATGAAGCCTCAGATTTTCCATGCCCATAGGTCTCTAGAGGGGAGGAGGGGAGGAAGGGAGGGAGTTAAATTATATATATCCACCGGGTAAGTATGTTAAAAAACTTATTTTATAATGAAAATATCATTTTTAAACATCTAACTTAGCCGGTGGATATATATATAGCTGATTGACACCCTTGGTGGAGGGTCAGAGACAGCCATCATTATTGGAATATTACTCAAAAGTTTTTAAAAAACAAGCTTAAGGATTCGTACCTGATAAGGAAGCTGACTTTTATGATTCTCTGCCTCATTAGTCCGCTATCCTTATGAGATGCAGCGATCCTCTCAGGGGGCTGAAAGATCTCTAGGAGCTGTCAAAACGGTGTAAATACCTCAATATGACAGAACCTCAACCAATACCCTTGTTCTGGGCGCTCTCAAGGAACAAGTTTGACCACCTGCTACAATCAATGATTGTGGAACACTGTCGACCAATCTCCACAAACAATCATAAAATACAATAGTTCTAAGAGAAGAAGAAAGGTATTAGGATTACGGGAATGTAGTGGTAGAGCTTTCCCCCACTACTGCACTCGCTGCTACGAATTGTCCCAAAGTGTAGCAGTCCTCATAAAGAGTCTGGACACGTTTTAAATAATGCGAGGCGAACACAGATTTACTCCTCCAAAAGGTTGTGTCCATAATGCTCTGTAAAGGTCGATTCTGCTTGAAAGCTACAGAAGTTGCTACCGCTCTGACTTCGTGTGTCTTCACTTTCAGCAGCTTGAGGTCTGCCTCACCGCAGTGAGCATGAGCCTCTCTTATCAAGAGCCTGATAAAATATGACAGGACATAGGTAGGGATGGCTTCTTGACTGAACACCATACAGCCTCTGACTTGTCTCGCAATTCCTTAATTCTTTTTAGATAGAACTTAAGTGCTCTTACAGGGCACAGGACCTTCTCCATTTCCTCACCAACCACATCGGAAAGGTTTGCAATCTCGAAAGACTTTGGCCATGGATGAGATGGGCGTTCGTTCTTGGCCAGGAAACCAAGTTGTAAGGAGCAAATAGCTTTGCTATCTCTGAAGCCAAAAGTCTTGCTAAAGGCATGAACTTCACTGACTCTTTTAGCTGTTGCTAGACTGACTAAGAAAAGTCTTTAAATTGAGGTCTTTAAACAAAGCCGAGTGTAAGGGCTCAAACCTGTCACTCATGAGAAACTTCAGGACAACATCCAGATTCCAGGCTGGAGATTCAAGTTGATGTTCCTTAGAAGTCTCAAAGGATTTAAGGTCTTGAAGGTCTTTGTTGTTAGAGAAGTACAAGTTCCTGTGCCTGAAGACGACTGCTAGCATTCTCCTGTACCCTTTAATAGTAGCGGAAGAAAACTTGCGATTTCTCTTAAGGTCTAACAGGAAGTCAGCAATTTGGGTCAGAGAGGTAGTGGAAGAGGATACTGAGTTAGCTCTGCACCAATCTCTAGAAACCTCCCATTTGGACTGGTAGACTTTGATAGTAGAGGTCCTCCTTGCTCTAGCAATAGCTCTAGCTGCCTCCTTCGAAAAGCCTCTAGCTCTTGAGAGTTTTTCGATAGTCTGAAGGCAGTTAGACGTAGAGCTGGTAGGTTTTGGTGGAACCTTTCAAAGTGCGGTTGTCTGAGTAGATCTAAGCGTATTGGCAGACTTCTTGTTATATCTACCGTCCATTCTAGTACCTCTGTGAACCATTCTCTCGAGGGCCAGAGGTGAGCTACTAGAGTCAATCTGGTTCCCTCATGAGACACAAACTTTTGTAACACTTTGTACAGGACTTTGAACGGAGGGAACGCGTACAAATCCAGGTGAGACCAGTCCAGCAGGAGAGCTTCGATGTGAACTGCTTCTAGATCTGGCACTGGGGAGCAGTAGGTCTCTAGCCTCTTCGTTTTCGAGTTTGCGAAAAGGTCTATGGACGGACGACCCCAAATCCGCCATAGTTTCTTGCAAACTTGCTGATGCAGTGTCCATTCCATGGGAATGACTTGATTTCTCCTGCTGAGGCTGTCTGCCATCACATTCTTCTCTCCTTGAATGAACCGTGTGAGTAAAGTTACATTCCTTCTCTTTGCCCAAACTAGAAGCTCCCTTGCAGTCTCATAAAGGGACTTTGAGTATGTTCCGCCTTGTTTGGATATGTAGGCCAAGGCTATGGTGTTGTCAGCGTTTACCTGCACCCCCTTGTTTAGAGCCGAGCTTTCAAAACCTTGAAGAGCCAACAGGACTGCTAATAGCTCCTTCTGGTTGATGTGGAGGCTCTCTTGATCTTTTGTCCACAGACCCGAGCTCTCCAGCTTGCCCAGTGTTGCTCCCCACCCCGAGTCCGAGGCGTCGGAACACAACACAAGGTCTGGGCTCCTTTGCTCCAGCGAGAGACCCTCCTGAAGTTTGATTGGGTCGTTCCACCATTGGAGGCAACGTTTTACAGACTCTGGAAGTGGAATACTTTCCGTCTCTAAACCCTTCTCCTTGTCCCAATAGTAATTGAGGTGAAATTGAAGAGGACGGAGATTTAGTCTCCCTAGGGAGACAAACTGCTCCAGTGAGGAGAGTGTTCCCAGCAGACTCATCCACTGTCTCACCGAACATTCTCTCTTCTCCCGGGAGACGAAGCTTTAGGAGGACTTGTTCTATCCTTGTGGGAGATGGAAAAGCCCGAAAAACTAGACTGTGAATCTCCATCCCTAAATAAAGAATCTTCTGGGATAGAATCAGTTGGGACTTTCCATCCCTAAATAAAGAATCTTCTGGGATAGAATCAGTTGGGACTTTCCATCCCTAAATAAAGAATCTTCTGGGATGGAATCAGTTGGGACTTTCCATCCCTAAATAAAGAATCTTCTGGGATGGAATCAGTTGGGACTTTCCATCCCTAAATAAAGAATCTTCTGGGATGGAATCAGTTGGGACTTTCCATCCCTAAATAAAGAATCTTCTGGGATGGAATCAGTTGGGACTTCTCTATGTTGACAAGAAGACTCATTTCCCTTGACAATCTCGGTGTAGATCCTCCAGACAGCGATTGAAGGAAGACGCTCTGAGTAACCAGTCGTCCAAGTACAGGGAGGCTCTGATACCTGTTGAATGCAGGAAGCTCGCCACATTTAGCATCAGCTTCGTGAAAATGAAAGGAGCGGTGCTGAGGCCGAAACACAGGGCTTGAAACTGGAAGACTTCCTTCCCGTAAACAAACCTCAGGTAACGTTTGAAACTCAGATGTATGGGGATATGAAAATAGGCGTCCTGGAGGTCTAATGAGACCATCCAGTTGCCCTTTCTTACTGCTGCTAGCACAGTTTTCAAAATCTCCATCGAGAACTTTGTTTTCTGAATGAAAGAGTTGAGGGCACTTACATCCAGGACTGGTCTCCATCCCCCTGAGTTTTTGGGGACCAGGAAAAGGCAGTTGTAAAATCCTGGTGACTGAAGGTCTTGCACCCTCTCTACTGCTCCTTTTTCCAACAAGAGGGACACTTGTAGCAGCAATGCTTGCCTCTTTGAGTCCTCTCGGTATCTGGGAGAGAGATCTATCGGATCTTGAACAAGAGGGGGTTTCTTTATGAAAGGGATCTTGTAACCCTCCTTCAGCAAAAGAACGGACCAAGGGTCTTCTCCCTTTCTCTCCCAGGCCTGCCAGAAGTTGTTCAATCTGGCCCCTACTGCTGTCTGAAGGCTAAAGCAGTCAGACTCGGCTTTGCCCAGCTCTTGATCCCCTCCTTTTACCTCTTCTTCCGTCGGGTTTGGAGTTACCCCTATTGACAGATCTACCTCGAAAGGGCTGTGTAAATTGAGGCAAAGGTGATTCTACTTTAGGTTTATGGCTAGTAAAGGTAGTCGGAAGAACTTTCCATGCTGTCTTGGCGACCAAATCATGGGTGGCCTTCTGAGTTAATGAAGAAGCAACCTCATTCACAAGTTCCTGCAGAAACAGAGATGGAGACAGAGGCGCAAACAGCAACTCGGACTTCTGGCAAGGGGTGACACCCAAGGAAAGGAAAGAACACATCTGTGCTCTTTTCTTAAGAACTCCAGCTGTAAAAGGAGCTGCTAATTCATTAGAGCCATCTCTAACAGCTTTGTCCATGCACGACATTATTTGAATCATACTGTCTGAGTCAGAATTCTTAAGAGCTGAAACTTTCTTCCCCAAGGCTCCCAGAGTCCAGTCGAGGAAGTTGAAAACCTCGAAGGCTCTGAAGACGCCTTTGAGAAGATGGTCGAGTTCTGAAGTTGTCCAGTAAATCTTAGTTCGTCTCATGGCCAACTGACAAGAAGAGTCTAAAAGGCTTGAGAAGTCTCCCTGGGCAGAGGAAGGAACTCCCAAGCCGAGAACTTCTCCTGTCTCGTACCACACGCTTGACCTAGAAGCTAGTCTAGCTGGAGGGAAATTGAAAGCAGACTTGCCAAGATCTTTCTTGGACTGCAGCCAGTCTCCCAACAGTCTTAAGGCTCTTTTTGAGGATCTGGAAAGAACCATCTTGGTAAAAATAGGAGTCCGAGCTGCCGACCCCGGGGTAAACTCCGAAGGGGGAAGCGTGGAGCAACAGGAACGAAGTGATTAGGAAAAACTTCCGTAAACACTTTCATTATTTTCCTAAGATCCAAAGAATGCTGTGTGGTCTTAGGCTCTTCTCCCTCCGAGAAGTCTTCTAAAAAGTCAGCCGAGGAAAGGTGGTCATAAACCTCTTCCTCTGACAAGACTCCAACTGAAGTAGCGATGTCTTTGCGGGCCTGACTTCTGACTGCGCCATCTTGACGCTTGGCGTCACGCTCAACAACTTGACATTCAACATCAACTTGATGCTTGGCGTCACCATCTACTTGACGTTCGGTGTCACGTCTAACTTGACGTGTGGCGTCACGTGATTGGTGCTCGACGTCACGTTTAACTTGACGTTCGGCGTCACGCTTGATTTGCCGTTCGGCATCACGTTTAGCTACATGACGAACACCTTCACACGCTTCTACGTTCGCTTGAAGCTCAGCTTCACGCCTGGAAGCTTGATGTTTGAGGTTAAGCTTATCAAGAGTTATGACGTCCAAGTTGCGAAACTTTCTGACGTTCGGGAACTTGAGATACTCCTTTATCAGTCGAGTGAAACGTCTGCATAAACGAGGACAGCTTAAGTTGCATGTCCTGTAACAAAGTCAACTTAGGACCAACTTGTGGTAAAGATGGAGCGGGAACGTCCGCAACAAAATCCCCTTCTTCATCGCTCGCGTAACGCGACGATCACCCAGTCAGACGGTAGCGGCGGAGCATGAACTGACAGCATAACAGAATCAGGAACTTGTTCAACAACAGCCTGAGCTAGACGCTTGACAGAGCCAGACGTTATAACAGGATGTTTGGCAGGAGAACCTCCTTCAGAAGAAGGAAAAGGCTCTTGTCTGTCCCAATGACTACAGCCAGGCGCTTGAGGCGATAAAACGCGATGCTGATCCACTGCAACCATTTTCCTCTTGAGAGGTCTACAAACTTGACGCAAGTCACGATTCGACTGAGCGTCATACAATGATGAGGTAAACTTAACCTCACCTTTCCCATGGTGAGGGCGAGCGTCCCGTGAAACGTCATCAGGTACGCTCAAGGGGACGCCTGCTCGAGCGACTACGCCTCTCATTCCCTTTCGCCAATCGACATTCCTTCTCCCAGGGGCTGGGGAGCTTGGAAGAGGTCTAAGGCTAGGTGAACGACAGGTTCGAGCAGACGCACCCTCCACAGCACTGAACACATTAACTGCACTTTGGGCACTAACACTGGCACTTTTAAGCTGAATAACATCAGACATAAGTTGATTTCTATCAGTAGCAAGTGATTCAACCCTAACACCAAGGGCTTGAATCGCGATCATCATATCCTTGAGTGTAGGCTCAGCGGCAACAGTAATGGGCTCATGAACTACCACTACAGGGGAAGGAATAGGTTCAGTGACATGGGAAGAGGATAATTCTCTAGATCGAGAAGAACTATGTTTAACTCTATCTCTCTCTAACTTACGAATGTAGCGATCATAATCCAGCCACTAACTCTCAGACAATAAAAGACATTCATCGCATCGATCCATTAATTGACAAACTTTACCGCTACATTTAGAACAAATGGAGTGGAGATCGGTAGAGGCTTTAGGAAGGCGGGTTTTATAGCCTTTCACACACTTTCTAAAAGTTGGGAAGGGTCAGCCATTTTGGAAAATTCAAGAGAGATCAAAACAAGCAAAGGTCACAGTTAATCCAAACCAAACAAGGCTCAAGAGAATCCGTAAGCAAAATCCAATTCAAGCGAAAGCCAATAACCAAAATGTGTACTTCACCAAAGATACAGCAAAAAAGGGATTTTGACGAAGGAAAAATCTATTTCTGGGAAGAGGCCTGTGACGCCCGGTGAAAAAGGTCTTTCTTTACACTCTTCTAATATAAATCTTCCAAATATACTAGAGAAAGATAAAAGCATGGAATGCAGAGGTTACAACCCTCGCGCAATCACCTTGTAGGTGTCGTGTATTTAACAAGGGCGTGTGAAAACCACTATTCACAGGCTGTCTTCAATTTAGATAATCCCTACATCAATGGGGAGGGCCGTGACAGGCCCTAGAGAACACAGCAATGGCGGCAGGGAAGATCTGAGGCTTCATGGAATGGTTACAGTTACCTGGCGAGTGGTGGCGCTAGTAGTACACCTAGCTACCCAATCTGCGATTGCCGCGAGTTTTGAATTTTCTGCCGTGACGTCAGGGACTTAAGATATATATATATATCCACCGGCTAAGTCAGATGTTTAAAAAACTAAATTACTAACCATGTAATCAAGCCCTACTTGCACGGAATGATCTCGCGCATAGATGAGAGACGTCTTGGTGTTCTGCACTG
This sequence comes from Palaemon carinicauda, assembly GCF_036898095.1. Taxonomy (NCBI): domain Eukaryota; kingdom Metazoa; phylum Arthropoda; class Malacostraca; order Decapoda; family Palaemonidae; genus Palaemon; species Palaemon carinicauda. Next base: position 28,625 of record NW_027168845.1, on the reverse strand, counting down.
CGACGGGGGACTTGCTGGCGATCGTCTCGGCCATATCAAGCGCACCGCTCATCATGCTGCAAAAATTCAGATGGTTTGAAAAGTCTCATTGCATGGGTTATGTCATTTCATACTTCTGTTTCACTGTTCACTTTACATTTCATTTCAAACTCGGGCTGCTGCTAATGCCAGTAACATACGAAAAAAACATTTTTAAATCTTTCATTTTCTTTGAAAAGTTTAATTTCAAGATCATATAAGGATTATATGCTGTTGTGTACATAAATTTGAATAAACTAGGATGAATAAATTTTGGAAATCATACATACATACATACATACATAGCTATTTTAGTTGCGCTGTCCTTTACTGTACTGTATAACTAATACATGGAGGGCTGGAGCATGTCTTCTCCATGGTACATTATCATTATTACTCAATGCTGTAAGACATGAAGCAAGGAATAGTTGGGAAAAGTAGCCAAGTGGGAAAAAGAAATTACTTGAAGTAAAGGATAAAACTATGAAAGAAATATGACATCTTAAAAGTAATTTGTATTTTTCGGAGCCTTACAAACCCGAGTCTTTTAATTAGGGAGATTGTTTCGGCACGAGTTGGAATTGATCGTTGAAGTTGGATAATAAGCCTTAATTTAACTAGGGGGTACGGGGCGAGAACCACCGTCCAGTCTTGAGTCGGAGAAGACTCATGTTTGACCTTTCAACCCAAGACTTAGGGGGATGGTTGAGGAGGAAAGAGCTGGATCAAAGGAATCAGGTTTTCATTCCCAGGAAAAAGAGAAATTACTTTGAAAGTTTTCTATTGTTCCTACATGACATACAAAACCTTCGTCCTTTGATTAGGGGATAACCAGGCTTACCCTTCTTCTTGTGTTTGAGAGAACCTCCATCACTGGTGTTACTATGGACAGTTAAATGCATAGTTGGGTATCAACTCCATTAAAAACTTGTGTAAAGTCTTTTCATCATAGGATACCATGTACATGGAGGGGCACGCATGACAACTTAGATCTACCTCCAATGACAACAATTGCAGTAAAGAAGAAGTTGGTACTCAAAATTTATGAAAGAAAAAGACAAAGAAGCTTTAAAATAGAGAACTCTGACCTCCCCTAGTATATATAAGGAATATAGTTTGCGTATGGGTTTGCAGAGATTCTGGACTACTGTACTCTTTTCAGTGATGTCATGATTAAAGGCTGTACCATAGATAGATAGACAGACATTACAAAGAATGGTTGTAAGTGTTAGTTGTGACATTTTCAATTTGATTTTCTGGACGATGTGAAGCCGTGCATTTTACTGAGATACTATCTGTATGATTTCTAGTATAACTTTTGCACATAGGAAAATCTTACCTGTAGATTTGAATAGCTTGCTGGGTCTCCTTGCCCAGATCTAAATCAAGGGCTGGTGCCCAGAGTTAATATTACTTTGAATTTTCCTTTGAATTTCCTAGGACCTATAATGTAGTGCAGCTGGAGTGGTGTCAGTATCCTGAGCAATCAGTCTGTGTGCTATTTCCAGCTGCAGTACGCTAACCACTACATAATTATTTTTGCCTAGTTCCAGGAAAAATCAATCTTTGGGTATGGCATTGTCTTCATCTAAGGGTCATAAAACCAAGAGAAGTCTTAGATGCGATTTGCAGAGCCTCAGAGATTGTTAGTGACCTACTTACTGACATCAGATCCCTGTAGATCCGGCTGGCCGCGCAAGAGAATGTTGGGTCGTCGCATTCATGTCACCTTGCCACTGGGGTCACATCCGCAGTGACAACCAGTGCCCCTTCTACGTCCCTGTCTTGGCCAAATGTCAATGGTCTGGCAATCCTCGTGAATGGATACGGCACAAATCAAACTTCAGCCTCCTCCAGGGTTCATGACGACACTCCCACCTGTACCAGGTTTCTGGGAATCTCGTGCTTGGTGTGGGCCTCTTCCCTTACAAACCTTTTTTCTGGCAACTAATCCATTCAGTCTGTTAGACTCTTACAGGTGGGTTAGCGAGTCAGTTCCTGGATACTCCAGGCAGAGCCAAGCAGACCGGAAATGGTCCCAGGCGCTACTGCAGAGGTAGATGCTGCCAACAGGGCCATTCCCGAACGTAGACGACATACCAAGGTTGACAACAGACCAGACATACAAGTAATGTAGCCTTCAATCAAGAATCGACCACTGAATATTCCAGCAGTGATTTCCCTTTCTCTGGCAACAACTCTAGCTCCAGCTCCAGTGTCAGTTCAGCTGACAACGTCTTTGTTGAGGATGCCACAACTCTCCAGTCAGACCCCAGTCTGCTCAATTTGGTGAAAGCCCTTGACTCTTGGAAGAGCCCCAAGCATTGGGTCTTCCCGTTGGAAATTGGCCTAAGTTTTGCACAATTCCTCAGAGATTTAAAGGGCTACTGCATAAGTAGGTATACTGCAAGAAGCACCGGTCAGTGGACCACTGAACTTGGAAGGTACTTGACGGTGGAGATCAAGCAGGTTTTATCTGAGACCACCTACCTGAAAATAAAGGATCTCCTCAACTGGTACCAAGGAGCCTAAGAGAGACGTGATTCTGGGAGGAGAGCTCATTTCAGCAGCACCACTTGGGCGAACTACTGAAAATCTATGCTGTGCAATTGGCCTTACACAAGTCAGCATAACCTAGATGGGAAGAGGCCAAGGTGAAAGCTACTCAAAACTGTCCCCAGTGAAGTGGCGGGTTGGCTAGAGCAATCCTACACCAGCCATTGCCTGGCCCTAGCTTGGGTGGCGAGGGGACTAGGGCCCTGATCATATGGATATATGGTCAATCTCTTGGGCCTTGCGCTGCTAGGGCATTGTCACTGTCCCTTGCCTCTGCCCTTCATGAGCAACATGTAAACCATCAACGTCACCGCCTATTTTCAGGCCACTTGCCTACGCCTGCTGGGTGTCCTCAATGAGGCAACTTGTCAGTGGAACCAGAAGCCAGAGAAATTAGACATTAGTCTTGTTGAACAGTCATGGCACCGCTCGTATGCCAACAGGGTTTCCATGGCTGCCCCCACGTGTTAACCTGCTCCTGTGCAAGCCCACCCGAGCATACCTCCTTGATCTGTCCCAAAGCCTGCACCCAAGGAAGTGCACCTCCCACCATTGCACACCCAGGACAGGTCTCCTCAGTTCCAGAGGAGGAATTGCACTTGGTGCGAGAAACCAGGGCACACAATGAATACGTGAAGCAGGTGACTGGACCTGCGCTTATGCTGTGGCTCAGCTAGCCACCGCGTCATGCAGTGTGGGCAGCAGATGCCCTAAGTATAGATCACTCATCTAGAAGTTGGCTACTGCCCACAGCCCTGGGAAGGAAACCACTGCTGTCCAGACTCCTAGGTGGGGAGCAATACCTATTAGTTATCCAGACCCCGTCATCCTGCTCTGATTCGACCAGTAGCAGGGAGAGTTGAAGTGGGAGTGAATCCAATACTTCTTGGACGGTTGAGAAGACAAGTAAAAAGTCAAAGGACAAGAAGTCCACTATTAACTAGGTGTGCCATAGGGCATTAAACACCAGACCTTCGGTGTATAAAATGGGGCTACATTGAAGGAGGGTGAGTGCTAGGAAGCTTACTTCTAGTAATCCAGTGGCAGCCTTGGAAATTTTGATGGCTGGGGTTATCCCACAACTTGAAAAGGTCATTGTGCATCCAATGAAACTTTCAGGAATGGCCAGTCATGACCTGTCTCTGACACTGTCCACAGCTTCTCCTACTAACTCTTACAAGGAAGAGGCAGAAACTTAGGCTGTACTGAAAACCATTCATAGGGTTAACCTGGTGCAGTTGACACCTGTCCCACTCATGGTTGTCCCAGTGACCTTGTCTGAGGTTCTGTCCAAAGCGGTGAATGCTCTCATTGACTCTGAAGCTGAGGTCAACCTCCTGCCAACAAATGTAAAGCAGGATTACCAGCTGCAGATGGTGCCCAACACTACTGGACTGAAGAGTATAGGGCAAGCAGGACCTAACACCTTAGGTACTGTACTGCTAACCCCATACTGCACGGAATGAGATTCACCCTGAGAATGTTCCATGTAGTGCCTTCAGGGACTATGGCTGAGCAAGTGATGCTGGGTTACCAGTTCTTGAGGGTAAATGGGGTGATAGTTGACAGAGCCCTCAATTGGCTAAGCGTTGGCGGTACTCCCAGAGAGCCTCTTTGGGGTATTACGTGTCACTACATAGAGCCTGTTGTCAGCAAGTACTTTACAGACTTCCAAGCAGCCAATTGAATTAGGATTACTGGTATTGAGCCCGTACTTCTTCCTGTCACGGTAGGTTTTCCTGAAGGCTTGACACCTCTTTTAGGTGCCCAACCTGTCTGTTTACCTGTTGGCTAGAGATGTATTATGATGGCGACATCATACCTCCCAATCTGTCAAGGAAAGCTACAGTAATATCTGGTATCCTAGAACTAAAAGATGGCAAAGCCCCAGTCTTAATCAACGGTTTACCAGAAGGAACTGCCAAGATCAAAAAGGGTGATCTCTTGGGGAAGGTATTCACCATGGTAATGGTGGATGATCCTCTATCTAGCCTGATAGCACAGGAGTGCGACCTACTACCTGAATCATGCGTATTCAAAGAGATAGGCCGATTGTTTATCCCAGATGAACTGGATTCTTCTCAGAAGGGGCAGTACTGTCAAACGCTTCACTATCATCTTCCAGTCATCAGTACTGGTGACGATGTCGTGGGAGAGTGCTCGAGCAAACCAATACGCATCCACCTGTATGATGAGACACCCATTTTTCAGAGGGTCTGACAGTTTGCAAAACCTGTCACTGGCACCATTGAGGAAACAATGCAAGGAGTTGCATGAAGCGGGTATTATTGAACACAGCATTTCTCCTTGGTCTTTACCCATTGTTCCGGTCAGCAAAATGGACAACAGAATACGGTTGTGTGTGGACTACCATAGACTGAATAAAGTGATGGTCTCTCAGTTTCCCAAAGCCAAACATGGTAGATTCTGTATTTGGATTGTCAAGTATTTCACAACCCTTGACCTAGTACATGGGTACTATTAGTTACCATTAGTAGAAAACAGTAAGGAGTCCAAATCTTTCTCTGCCACTTTTGTACACTGGCAATTTAGAATTTCATCATTTGGACTGAAGAATGCACCTGCAGTGTTCCAGAGAGAAATGCAAAGTAATCTACAGAGTTCCTGAAGACCAAGATGATTGCTTACATTGATGACATCTTGATCCTCAGGGAGTCTTTCGAGGAACATCTGAAACTGGTAGTATGAATTTTGGCTACTCCAGAAGCCCAAGCTCAAAATAAAACTTAGGAAGTGTAATTGGGTTCAGGCAGAGGTTAATATGTTGAATGTTCTGGCATGGGTAAGCTACCAGAATACATTGCGAGAGTGGAGGATTTCCCTAATCCTACTACTGTGCATGAGCTACAAGGATTCCTGGATTCCAACGGGAGTTCATCCCGACGGGCTCACAGATAGCCAAACCATTATGCGCAAAGACTGGAGGACAGAAATCCCATAGGACCAGGAAACTGATATGGACAGCAGTGATGGACTGAATCTCTGAGCCCCTGAAGGAACTGATCAAGGAGGACATTATGTTGTCGTACCCTGACTACTCTGCTGATGCTAAACCCATGGAGTTGTTTATTGACGTTTCAGGTGAGGGTGTGGTGTTTGTCTGTGCTGGGAATCTTTGGAGCATCCAACAGAGCATTAGGTGATAGCTTATGACTTCATGACCTTCCTTGACTACGAGACCCATCACTCTCCCATTGAGCACGAGTTGGCCGCTCTGTGATGGGGAATGAAAACCTTCAGGGCATTCCTCTATTGCTAGGTCTTCGTAATCTACAGGTATTCTGATTACCATACTCTGATGTATCTAAGAGAACTAAAGATAGTGGACATTCGTCTAACATCGACACTAAAGGACTTTTTCAAATTTAACTTTTTGGTTAAACACTGTAGATTTGAGAACAAAGCCTTCAGAAGAATATGGGAGTTAAATGGTAGACAAGGATTAGAAATGAAACTATGTGTGGATGAGATTATGATGAGGGGTAGCTGGAGAAGGTTTGGGCATGCTTTTTGCACTCCCCAAGAGAGATTAATTCACCAAACATTCAGCTGGCCTCCAAACATTCAGCTGGCCTCCACAAGGCACTAGAAGATTTGGAAGACCCAGGCCTACATGAATGAGGACTATGAAGCGTGAAGTAGATGATGAATGGAGAAGTATTCAATTAAAAGCTCAAGATAGAGACGACTGATGAAATCTAACCAAGGTCCTTTGCGTCAAAAGGTGTAGGACACGATGACTGTCCGCGTGATCAGAATGCCATCACAGGAGACTGCTTGCCCTACTGGCCTGAATCAACTGACTGCATGACTGTTAATGAATCTTCGATCTCCAAGTTGCCTAGTAAACTGACACTACAGGTACCAGTGACCCATTGAGATACTACCACTACAGAGTTATTGGGTCCTTTGACTGGCCAGATAGTACTACTTTAGATCCCTCTCTTGTTATGGTTTAATTTTCCTTTGTCTATGCATATGCAAAATAATCTTCCCTAATCTTTACACCTTCTCTTTTTTCCTCTTACACCTGACAACACTGAGATAACTAAAAAATTCTTCTTTATTCAGGGCCAGTTAACTCCTCCACTGTAATTGTTCAGTGGTTATTTTCCTCTTCATAAGAGAAGTGACTCTTTGGCTGATAAGCAGCTCTTCTAAGAGCAGTACACTCTAGGATCAAACGATTGTTCTCTATTCTTGGATAGTGCCATAGCCTCTGTACCATCGTCTTCACAGTCTAGGGTTAGAATTCTCTTGCTTATGGGTACACTCAAGTGCACTTTTCTATGTTTCCTTATTTCCTTTCCTCACCGGGCTATTTTCCCTGTTGTAGCCCTTGGGCTTATGGCATCCTGCTTTTCCAACTAAGGTTGTAGCTTAGCTAGCAATAATAATAATAACAATGTAGTGGTTTGCGGACTGTGGCCAGAGGTAGCACCTAAACTGCCTAGTGTCCGAATGCCGACCACAACCCGACGTTCACTACACAACAAATATACAATGGTGTAATACCCAAAAACACCTAAGTAACAGGTCAAGAGAACGGAGCTCTGGGCACCACCCCTTGATTTATACTGGGCAAGGGGACCCAGCTTGAACCTTGTTATTTATCATACCTTTCCTTCTCTTGCCTTTGGCTTGCTGATTATAAGTAAAGGTATAAGAACATTAGGTGAAATGGAATATTATAATTAATAAAGGAACACACTGTGGGAGGAAAGAATTATGATAAATTACTGTACTTAAGAGATCTTAAAAAACAGTGGCTAGGGAAGGAGGGCACATTGGTGTAAGGAACTGGAATGATATGCTGTATTCATAAAACACAAAAAAAAAATGTTTTTTTGAAAAAACAGTTAGGAATAATATATCAATTAGAATAATCAAAGGCAAAATTAACATCCCTTTACATCAAGCTTCAGCAACAGGGTAACCAGATAAACAAACAGGAAATTTTTTCCCCAGGTTGGACACTCATAAGTGTTCCTATACAGTACAAGTATAAACAAAGGCACACCTAACCGTGTATCTATTTGGGCAGGTACCAGTATGCCATTTCAATAGTTCCAGTTTACTATTAATGTTTATGACACTTAAAAGTTTGTGGTCTTCCGCAAAAAGACGGTGTTAGGCCCCTTTACGTTCACTTGGTTCTGGGGCAAACATTTAAAAGAACTATCCATCACTAAGTTCCAGTATGGAATCACCTTTTGTGATCTGGTGATGTGGAGTAGCAATATCTTGTTCCTTAAAATTTTTTTCTAAAACTCTAGATAGGTCACTGTCAGAACACACAGTCAATACCAAGTTTGAGAAGTGACTCATGTAGCAGGACAGAAATGTTTACATTACCATTTTTTTTTTCATCAAGCTGATTAACCCTATAAACAGACTCGGACATAATACAGCACCCTTACAATCATTTTACTAGTGCCACGTCTCGACTAAACTTCTGGTTGCCTCTCCAAAACCCTACAGAGAGTAGGGCGTGCTGCAAAAACAAGTGTGGTTAGACAATGGGTAGGACCAAAAAAATATTACAATACTTTCTGTTATACAAAAAAAAGTTAAATTTATTGCTTGCAAACTATATAAACCTATTTAAGAAAAATTGAAATTTTTACAGTGAATAAAATGTTATATTTGGAAATGGTTTGTATTTTCCCCAACTACTATTAATTTTTTTCACAACAAGGGAGTCCGAAGTCCAGATTTTCTCGTAATCTTTGGAACTGACCATGAATTGCTGGATGGAAGAGTCAGGTGTTGCAACAGACTCTCAGCTGAAGGGAGCCAAGCTCCAGGATGCCTTAGTTCAGCATTTTCTGAAAGACGTCGGTCGACTAGACTTCAAACTGGACAAGCGTAGCAGGAACCGGATTAAGGCTATTTGCCAGTTCTAAGTTACTAAACCTGGAAATCTGGGTTCATTTTAATCTCAGTGTATGCATCTTCAGTGTCTTTCTGGAGTGTATTTTATCCCTCTGATCGAGAGCCGTAATTACGTTCCTCCAACGGAGGATTGTTCTGTAATCCAGTACGCGACTGAAAAGACACCTTGTCAGTTCAATTGTAAGTAAGTGTTTCAACACCAGGCAGTAGGTCTTGTAATGTTACAGGAAATCTTATATTGTGCCCTTGTTGATACAGGGGCACAGGCTGCCTTGTTAATGAGTCCATACTCAGCCAGTTAGAGGGGTTGACTGGTGCCTGTACCAGCATTCTATGCTACATTCACTTAAAGGTAAAGTGTCCCTTTGTGTGGAAACATCCACTGTTTGGCTATGCAGTGGTAGCTGCAAGAGACATTAACTTTTGTTTTGCCTTTGCCAGAAATCTGCTGGATGCAGTCTACCTGATCCTGAATTTGCCCCAAGAACAGTTGGTGTAGGACCACATTACTGTTCTTCAAATTTCTCTCGAGGTACAGTCTCACCGCTGCATACTGAGACCACCATCATGAAGGTGACTGACCCTGAACCTGACCATGTAGTGTTGGGGAATGCTCTTCTGTCCTTTAGTCAGGTGATTAAGATCTAAACAGATTATTGACAAATCCAATCTGTCATTAAAATGATCTACCCCAGAGTTCCTGCATCTCTGGTTCCACCCTCCTATCTGCCATATAGATGTTGGTCTGACCTGGAGGTGCACCAGGGTCTGCTAGTGAAACAAGAGCCCAAATAGCTCAGCACTACCTGTAGATAACTCCAATTTCCTGACAGACCTGGTTGCAGACACACCTGCAAAATGCTCACAAGGGAATAGGTAAAATGATTGCAATGCTCCGTCAACGCGTTTGGCACAAATCCTCGATTAGTGTAATCAGGGATATGTACTGAACGTGTTGAAAATGTCAGAATTTTAAGATCTCATGGAAGGTTGTTGCGCTGCCAACTTTGAAAATACTGACCTCTTCTCTTTTTGAATTGGCCACTATGGACCTTGTGAGTCTCCCAACTAGTACTGGTTTTATTGGGTGTCTGATGGTGGTCGACCTCTGTGACGGCAGTACCCATAAGGAATATGAGCAGCAGCATGATATGCAAGCACATGAAGACTGAGTTTTTCTGGTTATTTTGCATGTTCCAGTCCAGATATTGACTGACAACAACCCTGAATTCATTGCCCAGGAATTTATTTAGTTGTTGGAGCAGTACAATGTTGTACAAGTGAAATCAACTCCGTACAAAGCCTCTAGTAATGGAACAGTGGAATGGCTAAATCGTACTGTTGTCAAGTTACTGAGGGTGATTTCTGGGGAACCTCGTAAATGGGACTGGTATTTATCCAGAGCCGTTCTCAGCTACAACCATTCCCATCACACTAAGATTGGCTGTACTCCAGCTGAGAACATACTGAAGGCTGCTCACAATGTTGATAGTATCGAATTGCTTTCAGCAGCAACGAGAGACCCATGGGCTGAAGGACATCCTTGGTACAAACCGTTTAAGGAGGGTTCTTGGGTTCTTCAGAAGGTGCACTTGTTGAGACACCCTAGGTTTGAGATGGTATCCCGTGTTACTAAGGTACAAGAGAATAAGATCACCTATGAGCAAAAGGAACTGACCGATGGTGAACTAGTAAGGGCTCCCCATATCACTAAAAGCATGGTTAGAGATTCCAGCCTATCTCTGGAGGCCCTTTCTCTTGTATCCGGGCAACAGAGACTCCGGATAGTTGAGGGATTGTTGATACTAGTCCAACTTCTTTCTGATATCTCGGATAGTTCTGACTCCATTAGTCATGGTAACCAGTTTGGTGTGGCTGCTGTAGTTGCATCATATCTTTTGACTCTAGATCCTAACAAATCCCATAGCATAGGAAAAGTTATAGTCCTACAAGAAGTCTTACTAAGCCCAAGCCCATCCTCAAATCAGTTAAGACTTATGAGTGAAAGAGGACATTGAATGCTTGGTTATATTCACCTGAAGATTTTAATGAGACCCCTGTATTAAAGCTGGAAATAGATCAGGATTTTATGGTCCTCCAACTGTGTGAGATCAGTTCCACTGAAATGGGTGATGCACCAAAATTTGGACTCCTAAATTGGTGGTTCACTTTCCTAAGCCATAAGTTCCAGCACCTTGTTTCTTAACCTCCTTTTTCCTGGAGGAAGATGTTTTTCCTACCAAGCAAGTTTGGAATTTTGGGAAGCATCCAGTATTTTGCTGTTGGAACGACCTTCTAATGGTTCCAAGAGTTCCAGCAGACTTATCTAGACCTACTAGTGTAGAAAGCCCTCTTTCGGAGTCAGTGGTGTCCACTCATCCTGATTATAACTTCTCAGGCTTTTTTCCACCTTATTTTGAGGATTGACGGTTGCCAAAGAGTTCCGTTTCATGTGAATTTAGTCTCCCTTGGACTACATCCAAAAGTTCAATTTTTACTTGCCTCTACTACAGCCTCGTCTTATGAGTGGTGAACTCGTCTCACTTTAAATCAGGCTTTCTTAGAATTCTGACTTTTTCCAGCATTCCTATGGAAGCTTGAAAACACAAGTCAGAACTTGAGGCTGAAAGCAGTCTGGTTTACTTAATATGAACATGACAGCTCCTTTTAGGTCTTCTCGAACAGAGCTACCTCCTAAACCAACATCTGACTTCTCAGGGCTTTAATCGTTTTCTTCTGAGTCGACATCTGAGATCATAGTTAACTTGCAAGTACAAGCTTCTCTGCGAAGTTATCAACCAGTTAGAGGCACCCAGTCTTTATCTGGAGAGTAGCCGTCTTTGCTTATTTCTATTGCCGAGAAAGACCAATACTGCTCACCAGCAAATCACTGAATTCCATCGTGTTCAGAGACAGAATTTTGAGACTCGGAAGAAGCCTATAAAATCTATAAAGTACAGAAGTTTTTTTTACTTTAAAATCTTTTTTTTTTTTGTATATTAATTTCTTGGAACCGATACTTAAAAGCTGAGAACAAGGGCAGGTTGCATGAGGAAAAGACTGTGTTAGCAGAACTATCTGATGTACACGTTTAGAATAGAGAATCAAGTATGAAGGTCCATTGATTAGGTACATAAGTACTATATATTGATTGTATTTCCTGTATATGACTGGAAAAAAACTTAGTAAAAGTCTATGATGGCAAAGGATGACAAATTAATTTTCTGTTTATGTACATATTCATTTCCTTTTATCATCCTATGATCCCAATGTAATTTTTTTTTCTATAACACAGTACTACAAACTATAACGATGTAGTAGTTTACCATTTTATCCGTAGGGTTTTGCGTTAGTCATATGGAGATTTCTCCGAAACAATTTCTATGGAATTCTAGAAGGCATTCCATTCCTGTGGAATATAAAATGAATCAGAGGGACTCCTAAATGGTCTGGTGTGGGGATTGACAAACTTTGATAGCAAATAGGATGGTTGTATTATAATGAAAAAATCACACGCTGAAGTTAATGAAAGCTAGTGTAATTTACCTTTACACTCCAATTCATATATAAAAGCAATAATGTACCAGAAATATTGTTAGCTTTAGCATTAATATTCATCAACTTTGAAACTGCAACTTTCGAAGGATATCAAATAAAAAAGGGCTCCATTACTCTGGCATTTTCCAATGATGGTTTCCTATTCAAAATTAATTCAATTAAAGGTACTGTAAAACAGTTGACCCGAAATGAAATGGTTTTTTTTTCAGGATCTTGAAGTGCTCAGAGAGTGACACTGAGAAACACAGAGATCCTAGTTATTGGATTTGACTTGAGAGTAAAACCCAGTAAACGTTCCTTTGCTTTACCAATAGGAAAATGATCAGACTTTTTTCGTGGAAATTCCAATTGGTACTAACATACTGTACTGTAATTAGCGCTGCTTTGAACTGATGTCCGTCACTTTGGACTAAACTTTGCAGACTTGAGAGTAAACCCCACCAAAGATTCCGACGCATTACCAATAGAAAAGTGATCAGATTTTCTGTGAGAAAATTCAAATTGGTATCGGCATAATCAACAATGCTTTAGACCGAGAGGTCCATCATCTTGGATCCCAACACAGGTTTTATGCACTGATCTGAAGCTTGAGGAAATGTTTCTCACGTAATTATATGAGGAGAAAAAGATATTACGAAGACTATAAACTTACGTGAATAGCCAAGTGTCATTGAAACGCCTGACTCAACCCTTAGAACTTGGCAACAGGTAATATCCTTTTCATAAGGATTTAAGATATTTCTTCATATGCTACTTTTATAATACTTTTTCAATCGACATTCAGAACATGAGGATGCCTGTGAACGGCATGCCTGCTACAAAAGGCATAGAGGGAGTGAAGATCTACAACCGGCTTCGACATGAAGCAATTGCAGCGTCTATCCTTCCCCCACCAAACACTAAGTCCCTGCTTCCATTTCATTTACATCAATCATACTGCAAGAGAGAAAGGATTAGAAGTTTTGGAAGATGTTTTGCACATCTGGACACAACAGCGGCTGAAGATAAAGTGAATCTTCTTTAACTGGAGAAGGAGCACAACTTCTCGGCCCACCACCTGGCCGATTGGATAACTGGTCATTATTCAGCTTCAACGACCGATTCCAACTTGCACTGAAACAATCTCCTAATTAAAGGACAAAGGTTTGTATGTCGCAGAGGAACAAAGCAACGTTTAATAAGTATCAAATAAACTGGAGAATGAACTGGAAACAAAAAACTTTGAGAAAACTAAAGTAGCCAGTCAAAGCTCGATCCATTCTGTTCCAGATCATATAATAAGCTAAGGAATCAGAGCAAGCCACTATATTGTACAGTAGTTTCACCACCTTCCCAACATGGAGGACAAATTAATATGACACTTTGCTACTGGCAAGTGGGGAAGGTAAAGCCTTCAGCTTATGAGGGTGCAGTTGCACACAGGGCTCGTCAATTACATTCCATCTGTAATCAAATGCACAGAAGGAATAAATGACTTAATAATTCAGTGGTAGGTAGTCAGATACGCTGACGAGCCATGGACAAACCTCTCTTTGTTGTCGAATATGCGGGACACCAGGCCACACTTTTCTGCCTCGCTGGCGAATATCTTTCTAGCAGAGAAGGCCAACTCCCGAACCAAACTCTCGTTGCCGATGATCTTCGGAAGTCGTTGCAGAGTTCCCACGTCGGCGGCCAGTCCTGGAAGAAGGGAGCTTGCTGTAGAATACCTTTGAGGCAGAAGGTCTTAAACTTACAAACATTCAGAAATGTAAACACTTGATCCAATTGAAACCATAAAAATTGGATGTTGTATCACATGTTCATAATGATATACTGTAATAAAACAATACAGGGATATTATATAATTTAATGCAGTAAGCAAGAGGACATTTGCAATATGAAACCAAATCATTTGTTGACTTTTACAGCTGAAAATCCTAAGAATGTGAGTTAGGTGAAGTCTACCAAAGGCCAAAATGTAAAAAAATTTAACTTACAAACACCTTTTTAGAACCTATTAAGTTTGTAAGTTGAGGTTACTCAGATGTCAGCTTACTACTATTCTGCGGAAGGAGCCCTTGACTTTTGAAAATTGAAATGGTCTGGATATAATGATGGATAAGATGATTAGAAAAGAAGAGGAGGAGAGAGAAAGAACAGATGGTGATGGTCATTTAATAAGATAAACATGACAAATTCGAAGATAATTTGTATTTTTCCTAACCATACAAACCTTAGCTATTTACATTGGGTTTACCTTTTAGCGTAGCTGAAATGGCGAGCCATTAGAATTTAACGAGGGTGTATTACCCCCGCGCTAGTTAGCTACCCCCCCCCCCCCTCACACACCGGTGAATGCTTCACTTTCACTTAGAGGTAGGACTTGTCTTGGGGGACAGGGCTGGCGGGCAAATATATGTAAATAGCTAAGGTTTGTATGGTTAGGAAAAATACAAATTATCTTCGAATTTGTCATTTGTTCCGTAACCGAAATACAAACCACGCTATTTACATTGGGTGACTTGTCCCTTAGGAAGGGTGGAAAGTCCCCAGCCATACTGGCTTTGGCTTTACCCGGGGACTCAGAATCCGAGTGAGTCGCACTCGAGAAAAGGAGTCCCTGCACCTCACAAGTTCCTTGCTCCAGAAGGAACCGTGTGGCCTACATAAGCTTGTGTGTGAAGGAAGAAGTGTGACCCGTCCTAGGCAGTTGACCTGGAGTTCCAGAAGGAACTCTGGGTTAGGACGTTCCCAATACCACCTCGTCAGGGTATGGGGGACGCGACAGTATTGACTCAATACTCGGAACACAAGGAAGCATGGTTTACCTGCAGAGGTTTGAGGTCAGCTATGCAGAGACCAGGATGCTGCTTCCCAGTAGAGGGGATGATGAAGAAAGAAGTAAGGGCCAGACATACTTCTTTCGTTCATGCAGACTAAAACCTGATAACAATGCCCTCAACCTTCTGCTACCTGTCCAAAAAGGAGCCTGAGGTTAGACCAGCTGTTGTGTAGCCACCACAGAGCGATAGAAACGTATCGATACTCCTGTGGGTCACGTCCTGCAGGAAGCGGGCTGCGAAGGTCACTAGACGCTTCCAGACTCCAGCTTGTAGCACCTGCGTCACAGAGTAGTATTACTCGAAGGCGAGGGACGTTGCGATGTATCCGACATCGTGCTGTAGGATGACGTGACGGAGGAGGGTCTGGATTCAGGTCGAGATGAATGCCCTTGAGTCCGAGCTGAAGAGGTATACTGGTGACTCTCCCCCATGTCCTTCTTGTGCTCCCAACCCGGCTGCACGTGAGGACAAACTGCAGCTGTTCCAAAAGATAACCCCTCGATTCCTTTACTGGCAAGAAGGAGAAGGTTTGGGTCATCTGATACAGAATGGTGACTCGAAATCTTGAAGGAATTGGACCGAAGGGCCGGGACCCCAAGATTCTGAGTTTAGCCAACAACTCAGGAGCGAACCTGAATGTTGCCTTCCCCCGTTCCTTAGAAAGGGCGGAGTCGTATGAGACCAAGAAGATTGCTTACACACTGGCCGCGGCCAGAGTGAGCAGGAGCCCCAAGACGGAATACGATCAGAGGCCTGACGTAAAGGGTCTTGAGAAGATCTCTTAAGGGACTAAAAGGTCCGAACCATGCTCCATGTTGGAGGTCTCACTCCGACTAGGGCAGGGACGTTCACAGCTTCGCATGAGCGAGGAAAGGTCCAGCGGGAAGGAAAAAGTTATTCCTTTAAGCTTGAAGGTCAGGGAAAGGCTGAGCGACAGGCTTCATTGCCGAGAGCGGAAAGGAGTTTCCTCCCGCCGAAAAGCAATAAGTTCGTTATTGCTGGAGAAGAGGCCTCAAGGGAAGAGGTATATCTCCCACGACACCAACCACAGAAGACTCTCCACTTCGCCTGGTAGACCCCAGCGAATGACTATCGTAGATGACGCGACCTCCGCCCCGCAACTGTAGTGGGTTGTCTCTTCTTGAGGAAAAGGCGTAGTGTCTCCAGGCATGAAGCCGAAGCGACGCCCCGGCTCGTGAAAGATGTTGCAGTGTGGTTGTTTGAGTAGTCTGTGCCGTGGGAGAAGCTCTCCCGGGAGTTCCGTCAGGGGAAGCAGAGGGTCCAGAAACCGTTCTGCGTATAGTCCCAGTGGAGATCCCAGGGCCATTGAAAGGTTGACAGACAACCTGGTCTTGTTGAGACCCATTCTCAACAGACAACAAAGGAGGGAAGACGCAAGCGTCGATATTGTCCCACTATCACCGGAATGCATCTTGCCAAAGAGTCATGGGGTCTGAGACTGAGGGGAAGAACAGCGGAAGCTTCAGGTTCCAAGCTGTCGCGATCAGGTCCCCCAGGCCAGGACTTGCTGGTTACTAAAGGCCAAAGACCCCCAGGTACAAACTCTCTACGAGGCTCTGCTCAGATAGTCGGAGAGAACATTCCTCTGCCCGGAATGAGCGAGCCGATGGTGGTATTGAGAGGATCTCAAATCATCTCCGTATCTCTACTGCAAGATGCGAAGGTATGAAAATGCGTCCCTTGCTGGTTGGAACACGCCAGTACCATGAAGTCGTCGCGCACGGAGCGACTTGGCAGAAGCTGTAGGATCTTTAGAGGGGCCAGACTACGGCCCCTAAGCCTGCCTGAATGATGGAGAGGTATCCTTCAGGTCCTGACCATAGGCCTGAACCGGAACATGCCCCCCCCCCCCCTTTTCTTTGATGAGTCCGAGAACAGCATCAAAAATGTGGGGAAAGGACGAGAATATCCACTCCCATCAAGAGGTTCCATAGGTCAACACCCATTGCAAGTCTAATCGTTCTGCTGGTCCCATATGGGCCAGAAAGTCCGGTTAATCGTTGCTTTGAAACCACCGGAACTTGGGCCGCCCCACAGGGAACTTATCCTGAGGCGACCGTTCGGAACTTTAGACGGGTCAATGAGGAAAAGACCCCTAGGAAACGTTCCAAGGTAGGGCTGAAAGCTCTGCTTGACTGAGAACAGGTACTGCGACTCTCCTCAGCCTTGCCACAGTCAACTGAAGGGAAGGCTCGGAGGAGGCGGCAACAGAATCTGGCGTCCCCAGGCGGTCACGCATCCAAGTACCGACCAGACCCGACGTTGCTTAACCTCGCTGGACGGACAAGAAGCGGAGTTTCCAACGTGGTAAGGCCGTTGACTCAATATCATGGCTAGATACTCAAGATGTTGAGGCAGAAGTAGAGAAGGCTCCTAGCAAATTACCATGAACCCCCACTAATGGTAAGGATCCGGAAGCTTGTCCCGGCGTTGAAGAAGGTCGAACCCGAGCCTACTGGAGTTGACCAGACCTCCAAAAGGCGAAGGAGGCGGAAGCCTGCTCCTGAGCGGCCATGAGGAAGGCGGGGAGAGTTCTCTGGGGAAAAACCTGCGATGCCACGGCGTGATCGCCACACTGCATCTTAAGCAGGAACACCTGTAATCTAGGCGAATTCCAAGAGATTCCTGGAAGATGGATGGAATGGAAACTGAAAGTACCCGTCCTTCCGATCCAGGGCCTAAGGAGTCGTCGCCTCGTTACCAGTCTGATGGATTCTGCTGTTCCACGCTGGACGAAGTTTGTTCGACAAACTTGATCAGAGCTGAGAGGTCGACTATGTTATTCCCGTCTCAGATGCTTTCCTACGAGAAAGGATCGACTGAAGAAGCTGGGGGATGAAGCCGTCGACGATCCTATGGAGGACCTTCTCCGAAGGCATGGATCATTCTGCCCAAACGGGCAAAACTCTTGCCGACCCCATGGCATAGAGGTTTAGTGACACTGAATTCGCTGATAGAGACGGCAGGCGCGATATCCTTGGCTGATCACGGAGATCGTGCAGGAATCGGCATCGGGAAGCTGTTATCCGGATGAGTAACCTTAGGCATCCTCCCAGCGTGAGACCTGCAAGGGGGGGTTGCCAATCCTAGAGTTCGTGAACTCTGCCGCTCCCTCTAGGATTATGCCCCCCCAGGAGAGCCTCCCGTGCTACCTGTTCCTGACAGGAGGGGACTGCTATTGGACACCTTGTCTTAGTTGTCGTAGCCGGTCCGATAACTTAGGCCGACGAGGCTGAAAGAAAGAGGCGCTGGAGCCCTGCCGGGTCTGGAAGAAAGCGCCTTGGAGGAGTGAAAACGGAAGTCGACTTCCTCCGCACAACCGCTGTCATGTCTCTGTCCTTGGGCACAAACAAGCTCTTCCCAAGGATGAAGGGTGTCTGAGATTGTTGACATCCACGGATGAGACATCCGAGAGGAAGCCCTCGGTCATTGCGTCCAGATGGTCCAACATCTAGCTTGCCCGCAAGTTCGAAACTTGGCGAAGAAAAGCCAAGGTGCTTAAGCCCGAGAGGAGGAAAGTACCCATGATCTTCCTGGAGCTTCCTTGTACAAAACCTCGGGTCGCAACCGAGGAGGGAAAGGACCTGGTAAGCCCCTTTCACGAGATGGAGAAGAGGAAGGGGTAAACCAGTCACCCCTTGGCCGATGGAGAAATCTCGAAAGGAAAGCTCCCTGGCAAAACCCCTCCAGGGAATGACGGGAAGGGCTAACCCAGGTTCTGGAAAGAAGAATGTTGCTCAGACCTCCCTGAAGATTCTTCCTGCTCTTGCAAGTGCCATGCTCTGCGTTTACGGGGTGAGGCCGTGCTCTGGAAATACGCTCCAGAAGACTCGCCAGGCTGGCCATGTTGCGAAACCCCAACGGGAATCGCGGTCGCAATCGCCCTGGCGCTCGCGCGATGGTAAATCAATGGTTGCGCATGGCCGAACGTGGAAGCGCCCATGCGCGGGCACGCAGGAACGCAAACAAAAGTGCGCGAAGGAGCGCAGAAGGAGGGCGAGAGCTGGAGGTCAGCGAGCGATGACCCGTAGGCGAGCAATGGATACTGTACTGCAGGAATCAAGCCGACGTTCGCGCGACGGAGCACCGTCGGTCCGCGCGACGGAGCACCGTCGGTCCGCGCGACGGAGCACTGTCGGTCCGCGCGACGGAGCACCGTCTGTCCGCGCGACGGAACACCATTGGTTCGCGCGCGGGCGAACATTGGAGCGCATGAGCGTAGGAGCGCGGGCACGTGGGCGTGTGGTCGCGCGGGCACGTGGGCGTGTGGACGTGCAGGCACGTGGGTGCGCGGGTGAGCGGGTGAGCGCAGGCGGTCGGGAGACCGATGGCGCATAGGCGGGCGATGGCGCGTCTGGCGAGCGATGGCCCGTAGGCGAGTGACGGCGCGTTGGCAAGCGATGGCGCGTCAGCGCGTTGGCAAGCGATGGCGCGTCGGCGCGTTGGCGAGCGGTGATGCGTTAACAAAACGCTAGCGCGCAGGCGAAGAATTGCGCGGGCGCGTAGGCGATCGCTAACGCGTAAGAGACTAGTGATGGCTGGCGCGCATCGCGCTAACAGAAGGCGCGCAGGTGCATCAGGAAGGTGAGCGCTGAAGCAAGCTGTTTATCAGGCGATCCTAGACAGTCAGAGAAAACCGTTGGCGCCCATAGGTGCGTGGCAGAAAAGGGCGCGCAGATGTGCGCTGGCGATTGAAGAAAGCTGGCGCACAGAAGGACAGAAGTAAAAGTGAGCGCTGGCGAGCAGGAGGAAGATCTACGGCAAGACTCAGCTACCGGAGATTGTGGTCCACAGCAGGCGAGCGCTAGATCGCTACTGATCGATGGCGATCGTTGACGCGTAGGAGATTGCTGACGAGTAGGCGAACGTTGACGCGTCTGTGGTCGCTGGCGAGCTGGTGATCGCTGGCGAGCAGAAGGCAACGCGTGGAAGCCTGTGCGTAGAAGAAAAGTCCTTGTCCAAGACCTGAACCGAAGTTCCAGATCGCGAGGGCGAACGTGGGCGCACAGGGCGCGTAACAGGAACCAACAGGAACAGCAGAGATGATCATCAGGAGAGCGCTGACGAACAAGAGAGCGCTGGCGAACAGGAGAGCGCTGGCGAACAGGAGAGCGCTGGCGAACAGGAGAGCGCTGGCGAACAGGAGAGCGCTAGCGAACAGGAGAGCGCTAGCGATCAGGAAAGCGCTGATGAGCAGGAGAGCGCCTGTGCGCTAACACTGAGCAGGAGAGAACACTGCAGAAGGGCGCGCAGGGGAACCCTGACACGCAAGGGAAGAACCCCCGTGGGAGGCAACCCTTTACCCCGAAGGGATCGTTGTCCGTCGGGAGACTGATGTCCGTCGGAAGACCGTTGTCTGTCCGTCGGGAAACTGATGTCCGTCGGAAGACCGTTGCCCGTCGGAAGACGAGGTCAGACTGCTGTCCATCTGCACCAGGGGCGGAAGATCAAGAAGAAGGAGTTGTAGGCTGCATACGGAGATTCAAAAAGGCGCCTCTTAGCACCCTTATAGGGAGATGGGAGGCCCTTACGACGTAGCGGACGGTGAGCCTTACGGAGAAGGCGGCCAACAGCAACAACAGCAGAAGAGTCCTCTGAAGAGGAGTCTCTATGAGTGTACTCCCTCGCGAACGAAAGAGAAACACTTCATAGAAGAGACGGGTCAGCCAGTGACCTAAAAGGAGCAATCCTCCGAAGAGGGGCTCCTGCAGTTGCCCAGCCCCTTGAGCGTAACTGCAGGTGCGACCGCTCAGCACCAAGAGCATAGTCGCATGAAAAAAAGGCAAGAGAAGAACCCTCCAAAAGGGAAAAAACTCAAGTCTGGACAGGAAAAACTTCCCTCAGAAGGAAAGTTACCCACCCAAGGAGGCGAGCCTCCTGAATGTTCTAAAATGAACTGGAGAGCTGTCAATCGTCACGGGAGTACTTCCAGGAGAAGGAGACACGCCCCTGACGAAGATCTATAGGGGAGGCAGCAACAGCCGAATCCCCAGGCCTCAACAAGACAGCTCACTCCGTTGTCACATTACAGAAACAAACTAGATCGGTAACTGTGAAAAATAAAACAAAAAACATTAGTTAACATTCATTCCCCCGGGAAGGCTCCGAAGAGGAATCCCGAGGGAAAGGAACACAAGAATTACACAACAGGCACGAGCCCTCACAACCACTTACACTCACGGAAGGAGAGCTGTAACCAACACAGAATTATAACAATTATAATTATGTAACTATGTAATTAAGTAATCTAAAAATGAATGAACACTAAAGAACGAAAACCCCGAAAGGAATCGTTCTACAAAGCTGAAAAATCAACAAATACAATTAGATTCATAAACTAATTGAGACAAAACATACGGCGTAGCAACCCCCCCCCCCACACGGGAAGGAAGCTACAAAGGCGTAGTAAGTAACGTAGTAAAAGGGTGAACGACCTCAAGAGAGAGAGAGAGAGAGAGAAAGACCGAAGTCAAACTCGATCGCGACCCATGAAATTACACCATGGTGGCCTAACTGCCGAGGGCTCCACGGAGATATCGTACACTAAACACACAAGCACAAACTCTGAAAAGGAAACTTACTGATTTCTATACTCAAATATATACATAAACATGAGAAAATGTTTACATATATATTGAGTAAAAGAAAAGTAAGTGATTAAGTAAAGACAAAACAAACAAACAAACAATGGCTGCCAAGCGAGGACAAAGACAGAGACGTCTGTCCATGTCCGAGCCAAAAGTGAAAGTGAAGTAATTCATCGGTGTGTGAGGGGGGGAGGGGTAGCTAGCTACCACTCCCCTAACCCCCGCTAACTAGCGCAGGGGTAATACACCCTCGTTCAATTCTAATGGCTCGCCATTTCAGCTATGCTAAAAGGTAAACCCAATGTAAATAGCTAAGGTTTGTATTTCGGTTACGGAACAAATTAAAAATTTATAAGTTGATTTATATTTTTCCTAACTATATAAACTCGAGTCCTTTACTATAGGGGAATGGATAATGGCGAAGCTGATAAAAGGCAGTTGAAGCTTTAACAAGGTGTAAACAGCCTGTCGGTGGCAGGGAGGCGGCTCGCTGTAACCTCACTTAGATTGCAGCCACGACTTGTTCTGGGGGTTGTTGATGGCGGGAAAGTTTTAGTGAAGGTTTGTATAGTTTAGAAATATACAAATTATTCTTAAAAATTTGTCATTCATTCCAACACAAATACAAACCATCAACCTTTACTATAGAAGACTAATCCTTATTATTATTATTATTATTATTATTATGCCCAATGTTATCCCTAAGTGTCGTAAGAGGCGACTAAAAGGGACGGGACAAGGGGGCTGGGTACCCCCTCTCCTGTATCTACATCCTGTGAGACATCGACAAAGAGATGGAGCTGGGGGGAAAGTGACTGCTCCCCGCACTCTAGTTTTGGGGTGTTTGAATGTGCGTGGATGTAGTACGATAGAGTAAAGGATGTGAAATTGGAAGTATGTTTAGGAATAGAAGGATGGATGTATTGGCCTTGTGTGAGACAAAGATAAAAGGAAAGGGTGAAGTGATGTTTGGTGAAATGTCTGGTAGAGTGTCTGGGATTGAAAGGGGAAGAGCGAGAGAGGGTGTGGCTTTATTGCTGAGTGAATGGATGACAGGTAAAGTAGTGGAATGGAAGGAGATATCATCTAGGTTAATGTGGGTAAGGGTTAGGTTGGGTAGGGAATGTTGGGCGTTTGTCAGTGCGTATGGGCCAGGTAGTGAGAAAAGTGAAGAAGAGCGGAATGAGTTCTGGAATGAATTAACTAGGTGTGTAGAAGGACTGGGTAGAAGGAATTATGTAGTTGTCATGGGTGACTTGAATGCTAGAGTGGGCGCTGGAGAGGTAGAAGGTGTCATTGGGAAGTATGGCGTACCAGGTGAAAATGAGAGTGGTGAGAGACTGGTAGATATGTGTGTTGAGCAAGAGATGGTGATAAGTAATAGCTTTTTCAAAAAGAAAGATAAAAATAAGTTTACATGGGTAAGAGTGGCAAATGGAAGAGTAGTAGAAAGGGCATTAATGGATTATGTGTTGATAACTAAAAGAATGTTTGGAAGATTGAAAGACGTGCACGTGTTTAGGGGTATGGCTAACGGTATGTCTAATAATTTTTTGGCGGAAGGAAAATTAGTTGTAGCAAAAGAGTGGGGGAATAGAGTAGGTGGATGTAAAAGGGAGCTAGTGAGGGTTGAAGAGCTAATAAAACCGGGGGTAAAAAGTAAATATCAGGAAACGTTGAAAATGACATATGACGAAGTGAAAGTAAGAGAAACTGGCAATTTAGAAGAGGAGTGGAAGTTAGTAAAAGAAAATTTTGTTGGGATTGCAAGTGATGTGTGTGGCAAGAAGGTTGTTGGAGGCAGCATGAGGAAGGGCAGTGAATGGTGGAATGAAGGAGTGAAGGTAAAAGTGGAAGAGAAAAAGAGGGCTTTTGAAGAATGGCTGCAGAGTAATAGCATAGAGAAATATGAAAAATATAAAGAGAAAAATGTGGAAGTAAAGCACAAGGTACGTGAGGCAAAGAGGACAGCTGACCTGAGGTGAGGTCAGGGATTGGGTCATTCATATGAAGAGAATAAGAAGAAGTTTTGGAAAGAAGTGAAGAGAGTAAGGAAGGCTGGCTCAAGAATTGAAGAGACAGTGAAAGATGGAAATGGAAGGTTTTTAAAAGGAGAGAAGGCAAGGAAAAGATGGGCGGAATATTTTGAAAGTTTACTGAATGTTGAGGATAATGGGGAGGCAGATATAATTGCTGTTGCAGGTGTTGAGGTGCCAGTGATGGGAGATGAGAATGAGAGAGAGATTATAATAGATGAAGTGAGGAGAGCACTAGATGAAACGGGAGTAGGAAAAGCGTCTGGTATGGATGGTGTGAGAGCTGAGATGTTGAAGGAAGGGGGTGTGACTGTACTTGAATGGTTGGTGAGATTGTTTAATATGTGTGTTGTGTTGTCAATGGTACCAGTAGATTGGGTTTGTGCATGTATTGTACCACTATATAAAGGTAAGGGAGATGTGCATGAGTGTTGTAATTCAAGAGGTATTAGTTTGTTAAGCGTAGTTGGAAAAGTGTATGGTAGAGTAATGATTAATAGGATCAAGGATAAAATAGAGAATGCAATATGATATTTTGATTATAAAATAAATTTTTGAATATACTTACCCGGTGAATATATAATAGCTGACGTCTCCGACGGCTCGACAGATTCCAAAAACTCGCGAGCGATCGCCGTGAAGGTTGCGGGTGTGACCACCAGCGCCGACTATCGGCCAGATACCGCATATACTTGTCAACATCTCCAGTTCTTCTCAGTCCCCTAGGTCTCTATCGGGGAGGAAGGGAGGGCCTTTAATTTATATATTCACCGGGTAAGTATATTCAAAAATTTATTTTATAATCAAAATATCATTTTTAAATATTAAACTTAGCCGGTGAATATATAATAGCTGATTCACACCCATGGTGGTGGGTAGAGACCAGTATTAATACAATAAAGGCGTATATGCTCAAGAGTTTTTGACAACTATTAAAAAAACAACAACTATTCAAAAAACAGACTTAAGTATAGGTACCTGGTAAGGAAGTAGACTCTGATTATTACTCTGCCTCATTAGTCCGCTATCCTCACGAAGCCCAGCGATCCTCTTTGGATGCTGAAAGACTCCCAGGAGCTGCTATATCCAGGGTGAACACCCCTATAACAGGACCTCATCAATACCCTTAATCTGGGCGCTCTTAAGAAACAATATTTTGACCACCCGCCAAATCAAAAAGATTGCGAAAGACTTCTTAGTCTCCCGTACAACCCAAAATAAGATTAAAAATTTCAAGAGTAGATTAAAAGGATATTGGGATTAAGGGAATGTAGTGGTAGAGCCTTCACCCACTACTGCACTCGCTGCTACGAATGGTCCCAGTGTGTAGCAGTCCTCATAAAGAGTCTGGACATCTTTCAAGTAATATGAAGCGAAAACCGACTTGCCTCTCCAAAAGGTCACGTCCATAATACTTTTAATGGGTCTATTTTGCTTAAACGCTACAGAAGTTGCTATCGCTCTAACTTCATGAGCCTTAACTTTAAGTAAATTATGATCCTTCTCACTTAATTGAGAGTGTGCCTCCCGAATCAAAAGTCTAATAAAATAAGACCACGCATTCTTAGACATGGGCAAAGAGGGCTTTTTAACGGAGCACCATAAAGCCTCTGAACAACCTCGTCGCGGTTTAGTTCTGGATAAACAAAATTTAAGAGCTCTATCGGGGCACAGCACTCTTTCAACTTCATTCCCCACAATCTCAGAAAGACTGGGGATTTCAAATGATTTAGGCCAAGGACGAGACGGAAGTTCATTCTTGGCCAAAAAAAAACCAAGTTGAAGAGCACATACTGCTTTATTAGCGGAGAAGCCGATGTTCTTGCTAAAAGCATGTATCTCACTAACCCTTTTAGCCGAAGCCAAGCTCACCAAAAAAAAGTGTCTTGAGGGTAAGATCCTTCAGGGAGGCTGAATTTAATGGTTCAAACCTGTCTGACATAAGGAACTGTAGGACCACGTCCAAGTTCCAAGCAGGAGTCGAAATATGACGCTCCTTGGAAGTCTCGAAAGACTTAAGCAGGTCTTGGAGATCTTTGTTATTAGAAAGATCCAAACCCTTATGCCTGAAAACAGAAGCTAACATGCTTCTGTAGCCTTTAATGGTGGATGCATAGAGGGAGCGACCGTTTCTCAGATAAGGCAGAAAATCCGCAATCTGCGCTACAGAGGCACTTGGAAGAGGAAATAGAGGAGGACTTGCACCAGTCTCTAAATACCTCCCATTTCGACTGATAGATCCAGATGGTAGAGGATCTTCTAGCCCTCGCGATCGCTCTAGCTGCCTCCTTCGAAAACCCTCGAGCTCAAGAGAGTCTTTCGATAGTCTGAAGGCAGTTAGACGAAGCATGGGGAGGCTTTGATGAAATCTCTTTACGTGAGGCTGTCGCAAGAGATCCATCCGTAACTGCAGACTTCTTGGAACGTCTACCAGCCATAGAAGTACCTCTGCGAACCACTCTCTCGCGGGCCAGAGTGGAGCAACCAATGTCAACCTGGTCCCTTCGTGAGAGGTGAACTTCTGCAGCACCTTGTTTAGGATCTTGAAAGGTGGAAAGGCATAAACGTCCAGGTGAGACCAGTCCAGCAGGAAAGCGTCTATGTGGGCTGCCTCTGGATCTGGAACTGGAAAGCAGTAAGTCGAGAGCCTCTTTGTCAGTGAAGTCGCAAAAAGATCTATGGTGAGTTGACCCCATGTCATCCATAGCTTCTCGCACACAGTCTTATGCAACGTCCACTCCATGGAGATGACTTGTCCTCTTCTGCTGAGGCATTCCTCCAAGACATTCATTTTTCCTTGCACAAATCTCGCCAAAGGAGAGATGTTACTTGCCTTAAATGGAGTTCCTTCTGATCCGTGGATCAAAGACCCGAGCATTCCAGACTGTCCAGTGGAGCTCCCTAACCCAAATCTGATGCATCTGAATACAACACATGGTTTGGGTTCTTGATCGCAAGAGAAAGACCTTCTCGAAGTCTGATGTTGCTGTCCCACCAAGTCAGACATGTCTAGACTGAGTTGGAGATTGGGAAAGAGATACTCTCTAAGCCCTTCTCCTTGTTCCAATGGTTTAGGTG
The DNA here is from genome assembly GCF_036898095.1 of Palaemon carinicauda. NCBI lineage: Eukaryota > Metazoa > Arthropoda > Malacostraca > Decapoda > Palaemonidae > Palaemon > Palaemon carinicauda. The sequence continues at coordinate 2,030 of NW_027168845.1, read as the reverse complement.
AAATTGGAGAGGGCATAGGTTGTGTCTCCCCAGAGAGATAAACTACTCCAGCGATGAAAGAGTTCCCACGAGGCTAGTTCAAACTCTTACAGAGCAACTGTTTTTCTCTTGCAAGTGAAGGACTTTTAACAGAGCTTGTTCCATTCTTGTGGGAGACGAAAAGGCCCAAAAAATCAGACACTGTATCTCCATTCCCAAATAAAGAATAGTCTGGGATGGGGTACTGTAAGTTACGACTTCTCTACGTTCACTATGAGACCTAGCTCCTTGGTTAGGTCTAATGTCCATTAGAGGCTCTCCAGACAGCGATATAATGACGACGCCCTGATTAGCCAGTCGTCAAAATAAAGGGAGGCTCTGAATCCTCAAAAAATGTAGAAAGCTTGCTACATTTTGCAAGGGCCTTGTAAAAACAAGAGGAGCAGGAATGAGGCCGAAGTACAGTGCTCGAAATTGGTACATTACTTTCCCGTCCACAAACCTCAGATGTTGTTGAAAGTTTGGATGAATCGGGATGTGGAAGTATGCATCCTGAAGGTCGAGAGAGACCATCCAGTCGCCTTCCCTTACTGCTGCCAAGACAGATTTGGTAGTCTTCATCATGAAGTTTGTCTTGACAATGAACACATTGAGCGCACTTACATCTTAAGTACTCCTGCAGTGAACGTGGCTGCCAGATCATTGGAGCCATCCCTGATAGCCTTGTTCCTGCAGTGAACGTGACTGTCAGATCATTGGAGCCATCCCTGATAGCCTTGTTCATGCATGACATAATTGTACAGCAATACATTGACAGCTGGAGAGACCTTCTTACTGAAGGCTCCCAGGGACCAATCCAACAAATAAAAACTTCAAACGCTCGAAAAAAAAACTCCTAACAGGAGATGGTCTAGCTCTGAAGCCGACCATAAAATCTTGGAGCGTCTCATGGCTAGACGACGAGGAGAGTCCACAAGGCTTAAGAAGTCTCCCTGGGCAGAGGCAGGTACTCCCACGCCGAGAACTTCTCCTCGAGCTTCTCCTGTGTCACACCAGATGCCCGAGCGAGAAGCTAATTAAGAAGGAGGAAAAGCAAAAGCAGACTTTCCTAAACTTCTCCTGGATTCCAACCAGTCTCCCAGTAAGAGCATGGCCCTCTTGGAAGAACAAGAGAGAACTGACTTCGTAAAAGCAGGCGTCGAAGAAAGTCTAGGACAAAATTTCACTAAAGAAATTCATAATTAAAATACAAGGGATTGTTGGACCACCCTAGGTTACTCCTCTTCTGAATGACTCCCCAAAGGTACATTAGTTGAAAGGGGGTCATCAACTTCTTCAGAAAGCACATCATCTGATAAAACTAAAGTCTTGCGAGAAGGAGATTTATATTCAGAATGACGTGAAGGAAAAGCCTGACAGGCTACATCCACTTGTATATGAACAGAAGTTAAAGTTGGAGGGTCGATGTCACGTTGTGACTGCAGAGAATGTTATTCTACTACACGTCGTGACAGAAGTAACTGACGTTCAAACGTCCCGTAGTAACAGCGGTGACTGCTGTTTGATGCTATATCGTGACTACGATGACTGACCCTCGACGTCACGTCATGTCTACGGCGTCCACCGCTCAACGTCACGTTCTGCATCTCAACGTCACGCTGTGACTGCGGTGGCTGACGTTCAAAGCGATCAAAGTTACATCGAGATTTATGCTCCGCATCTCGCTTAACAGCAAAGCTGTCACTAGAGATAACGTCAGCGTGGCGTAACAAAGCTCGTCTAGAAGGTTGAAGAACCGAATCACGTATCCCAGAACCGTGACGTACAAAAAGCAAAGGATCCTTTCGTACAGGAACAGGATCGAAAGCTTCTATTGAAGAAGAAAGCTTTAACAGCATATCTAACTTCGGATCAACCTGTGACTGCAGTGGCTGACATTCAAACGTCACGTAGTAAACAGCAGTGACTGCTGATCGATGCTATATCGAGACTACGGTGACTGACACTCGACGTCACGTTGTGTCCACGGCGTCCACCGCTCAACGTCACGT